>NW_026634126.1:0-99638 GCF_024868665.1 Triplophysa rosa
ATTCCCAGATACAGTAACAACAGCTCAAAACTAATAACACATGGTGTCGGTACACGATCCGGGATGCCTGCACGATCCGTCCGTGCATGCGCATAATGACGTAGTAGAAAACACGCATGCGCAAATGATAATTCTGTTTTGCGACGATTTAAAACACTGCACGATCTGTTCCACGCTTGCGCACCTTTGTACCGCGACTTTCACTACTGTCCACCTCTGGTCTCATGTCACTTGTGTGTGCACACTATGCGTTCTTTCAAGTCATTTCCATTGTCATTTTTAAATACTCTGTAACGTTTCCCCAGAATTGTTTGTAGTTCTTTCTTCATGTAAGTGCAGATAGTCTAGGCAGAATTGCATATTATGTTCCTTATTGTCTTCTGTAAACACCATTGAAGGGATTATTTTCCTCATTTAGATTATATAGATAGATATATTATCCCATATAGACCCATACTAATACAAAATTACTCAATTTAAAGTTAACTAATATTAGCAGCTTTTAATAAAAAAACGACACAAACCGTCTTTGACAATACTACTGACCTCAGATCGAAACACAGCAAGTTAAGTAGGCCTAATGCCATACAGCAATGAATCGCAAAGGGGAGTATGGAGGAAACTGAAGGTTTGCAGTGACAGAAAGACTCAGACTTTATTCCACATGTAACCAAATTCGTGTATGTTCATGTAACAACTCCTATTATTTTGGATTAGCAACCACGTAAACACATCATAATGCATAGTGTAAGCTACATTTAAAAACATCAAAATAGACCCGCCGTGAACTTAAATGAAAAACACAATGTAGCCTACAAAAATATGCAGCCAATTGTGCCGCCTGGCCGTCAAGTGTTTCATCGCATACGTGATACCAATAGCATAGGGAAACCGTGACGTGGTTTACTACGTAATTACGCGCATGCGCAGAACGGATCATGCAGGCATCCCGGATCGTGTACCAACATGGTAACCCAGTGTAACGAAATGACTCATCAGACACGCACACAGTGATAAATGACAGTAGATATCAATAGTGGATATCAGAGTCTAGGCAAATAGAATAAAGATAATACTGTCCTTGGAAACAGGACATTGTAAACGCTCTGATCTTTGGAAGGTAATCCGGTAAATAGGGGTTACGAGATGATGCTGGTATACTGGACAAACTTAGATGACTAGGGAAAACTGGATATCAAAGAGTAGCCAGAAGAAGGTTCAGGAAAAGTCCTTATACTTGGAGCTGAAGAGAGTCTGTACGTTGAAACGAGATCAGACAATGAGGGAGGGAGTGTGCTGGACTATTTACAGATCGTAATGAGGGTAAATGAGTGATGGTGATCAGAAGTCTGGGGATGGGTCACGTGGGGTCGGTGTGGTGACTGAGCCTGTTTGTTCTGTGACACCCAGATGCTGCAAATGATTTTGACAGGTACAGTGTAATATTATACTCATCTATACTCTTTTACTAACATATATGACATTATATTTACAAATTAATAAACCTAATTGCCTGTTCTAGGCATTTGAACACTGTGTCTTACCTTAAAGGAACAGTTCACTTTAAAATAAATATTTCATGATAATTCACTCACCCACATGTCATACAAGCCGTCTGTTTATTTATTTCTTCTGTCGAAAACAATTTGGGGCTTTTGAGGAAAGCTGTCCAGGGTTCTTATCCATATAATGCACTTAAACGGGGGGCTGCTGGTTAAGGTCTAAATTTCAGTTTCATCGTAGCTTAAAAAGGCCCTACACGACACCAGCCGATGAATAAAGGTGTTTTCTAGCGAAACGATTAGTCATTTTCCTAGAAAACAAAAAACGTATATACTTTTTCAACATAAATAGACAGCTTGCACTGCCTCCGTAAGCCTGTCCGCGACTTTCGTATTAAGCAATCACCTAGGAAACACATGACGTAGATTTAAAAAGATTTAAACATCCCTGATATGCATTAGTGCTGGGACGATATCGTGCAATTCCTATGCTCAGTTTCACAATGAATTACAATTAAATGCCAACACATCCGAAAGCCAGAGGGCACTCTCGCGCAGAACCTCCAAATATAGGCCGTAGTTCCAGGAAATGCCATTGGGCATATCCTCAACTCATCTCAACTCAACTTTATTTATATAGCGCTTTTTACAATTTTCATTGACATAAGACATATTGACTATAAGCAAAACAATTAAAGTTGTACCTGCAAAAACAATAAAAAAAAGAAAAAAAAGAAAATATCCTATCCAAAGAATATAGAATAGAGGCGAAACTCTAAATAAAGTTCCATTGCAACACTAGCGCCCTGTAGCAGCCCTGCGTTTCTGCCATTTTGGAGTTAAAGCAACTCAGCAGTCCAATAGTTTTTGCTGCTGTGGTGGCAATATCAGCTGATATTAGCATTGTAAACACTTTATTAATAACAACAAATTAACGACATGCTTTAGAAAAATTGGCATTGATGAACAATAAATGGTTAGTTGATTAATAAATTGTGTCCTACGGTGTGACACATCAAAATTTAGAAAACAAACAGTTAATATTAGATTTTATATTATTAATATTTGTTTATAATATCAATCACAATAAGAAAGATTTTTCTTTATTGTTTTTTCCTACATTTTTGATGTCACACCATAGGACAAAATTGCATATTAATCAGTCAAATTCCCAAATTTTTATGGAAAAAGCTAATGGTTCATAATTTCATTTTAATGGAAACCATTAGAATTGGGTTTCTATTGTTTTTTCAGCAATGCATTCTTGTTAAAAAACAATACCATTGTTACCATTATGAACCATTAGCTCTTTTCATTAAAACCATTATAACATTCCTTTTTGTAGGTGTGTTTTTGGATTTAACATTAAAACCATTAAATCCATTAAATTATTATTTTTTTTAGCATGTTTCTAGATCATCAGGTTTGTAGTGTGTTCCAGGGGTCTAAAATGTAACACATTAATTTCAGACCTAGTGGAGTAATATTAACTAATAACAGTAATAGTAAATGTGTTAAGTTGCAAAAAATGAAAATAGCTCAATAAAGTAGGCTAAATGGTTGGATTCCAGAACTGATGACATAAAACATATACATGTATAAGACAATACAACATTTACGTTAGGTGTCATAAAATTTACTGATGACTTAATTTGAGAATATTTCTATTGCGCTATTCTGTGTATCTGTGCTATTGTCCAGCTGGCATTTTCACCCCAAAATTGCGGCCGCACTACCGAAGAACTGTTTCTCAAAAAGCCCTAGAGTTTCTCCTCTTGGTATTCTATTCTCTTTGCTATCGCTGTTCTTCAAACCTTTTAAGCTATTTTCATGATAATAAAGTATATTTATAATGATGATGTTTGACGAGTGTTGCTTTTTCAAATGCACGTTATAAACAACTAGTTGTGATTTTAGATAGAGGAATACTTCCTACTGATCAAAGAGCCATAGTTCATGGAAGAGCTGTGCCTAAAACACAGAAACCCTTTGCGATTTCAGAATCGCCCTAGATAGTTACAATTAGTGTGAACCGCGATATATCGCCACAGCCCTATTATACACACGAACTGACCACTTCAAACAATAATCTTGCACAAAGACATACGTATAATATGTCATTCAACATCCAAGAACGTTTGAACTGTATTTTTTCTCCCACTGGGTCGGAACTTCTGCTTCTGCATGACCTTTCCAACGTGATTACGTGTTACGTGCCACTTTGAGACAGTGCAAGCCGCTCTTAACATTTTTAGTGTGTATGTCTTTAAGAAATGCATGGTTGGCCTGGCATGCCTTCAAACATTCAGCATGCAACAAACCATGGAGCAACTAAATAGATCTTAGACGGCACAGTTCAGGTGAAGAAAAGAGTCCACATAAAAAATAGCCCCCAAAAATCCAGTTAGCCGGCAAAAAAAAAAAAACTCCATAGTCTTACCAGTCCCAAGGTAATTTCTCTGGAAAGCTCCACAGTTAATGCCACATCAGCGAAAAGGTAAAATCCATGGCCATTCCAAAAAGAGAAAGAAACATGGTTGCATACAAAAAATAGGTCCAAAACAAAACAACAGGTAGTCCTCCATTTAATTCGCATCCATGTAAGCATAACAAAGTGAACATTAACCAGGAGAGCATTCACAGAGAGAGCATGCCTTTACTCAGACAACCAAGAATGTATTAAAAAATAATTCAAATCAACAAAAACAAATATCTAACCACAAACAAAAATTTAGGCATGAAATAAATTAACATTGAGGCTAAGCAAGAATTTCGGTGGCTTGGTCACAATATGTTTATGTTTAAAAAGTATATAATTTTTTTGTTTTAATCAACACCCGCTAAACAACACCCTTATTCATCTGCTGGTGTCGTGTAGAGTCCTATTGAAGCTGCAATGAAACTCAAATTTGGACCTTAACCAACAGCCCTTTTATGTCCATTATATGGATAAGAACCATTGTATGACGTGGGTGAGTGAATTATCATGAAATTATAACTATTCCTTCAAAACCGAAAGTAAACAGGTTTTCCTTTCAGACGGTCTGCATTCGTTAAAAATGATCTAATACAATATATCAAATCAATATTTCATATTCACTAACTTCCTTATGACGTCAGTAGTTGTGTAATAAGTGGGATAATGTACAGCCAGTCAGCTGTTATTGCAGAATAAACCCTGACAGTGTGGTAAGGACCTGTCGCAAAGCGGAGGGTCTTGTATCACACTGAAGGGGTTTATTTTGCGATAACAGATGTACAGGCAACAACCTGCTGCCTTAAACCCTTACATATCCTATATATTCTGTTGATGTCTTTGATTATTTATGTAATTTGCTTCAATATCTAAAAAAAAACATCTAGGCCTGGTTTCACAGACAGAGTTTAGCTTAAATCAGGACTAGGCCTTAAAGTCGGATATTTAAGCAGCGAACTCTGTATTTTTAAAAGCAGTGACCAAATTACACCGGTAGTTCGAAACCGTTTTACATGAATCAACCGATGCCACATTTCAGAGAGAACGCATCTGGGCGCCGTGCAGGAGTAAGGTACGTTAGAAAAAGCGAGAGTGAGATGTGACACTGTCACATAAGAGACTCTATTTATTACAATTATGTTATGTATAATAGAGTTTAGATGTTTTCTTAGTGTTGAAGAGGCAGGCTTAGTGAACCTGTCAGTCACCATGCTGAGTTGGCAGAAGGAGATAAACCAAAGATGTGGCCACAATCCAGGAAAAATATCCTCACTTTGTATGGGTTACTGTGCTTCTATGACTGATTGCAAGTCCGCGTTTTACTCATAGACAAACCCTTCTTAGTCATAGTATTATGTTTTATATTTAATTCGATGTTTTGCCGCTGTTATGGGGTTAGTGTATCACGCAGTGCTAAGGCTAAGCTAGCGCATTCTGCTCTGTTTGCAATTATAATACCCAGTTTGTATTGTCACCTGATGACAAGTTTACGCATGTGACTATGCTGCTTTACTAACTTTATTCAGTTATTTATCTTATTTCTTACTCTATTGTACGCTGTGTGAAGTTAGTGGCTTTCAGTTTCGTTTTCGATTCCGTGCGTAGAGTCTGTTTACATAAATATATGACAGCACTGTTGTAATGTAAGTTGCTCTACTACGAGTTATTGTTCATGTGATGTGTATGCTGTGATTATATTTTATATATATATTTATACTTTATTTTAAAGCATATTGAGGCTGTGTAATTTCATTTACTGATCATTTTCTTATTTCTGTTTATTGTAGAACCACATCTATATACCCATACCAAAGAACTCAATAAACCCCTATTGAACCTGAGCCTTGATCACCTCTTGTGTTCTGATCAGCATACCAAAAGGAAGGCTAGAGACAGTAGAACCTCCTTAGAACTACAATCCTTACTCAACTACTTAGTCTACTTTATTCCTCTTAACATTTTTAGTGTTTATGTCTTTAAAGAGCAGGTTTCATGAATCTCATAAAATTACCGGAATTTCAGTGTGTAACGTAGCTTTCCTTCAATTTTGACGATCTGCAAAGTTGTTGTTTCAAAAAGTCCATGATAAATTAAGATATTGGCTTCCAAAGTAAGGAGTCGACTCCGAACCGCCCAAACAAATCGTTAGGCTTTCGAATCTTTTGAGTGTAACATCGATATGTCACAGTGTAATGCATCAGCACAATCCCCGCCTTCCAGCGAAACAGGAACACTCTGACCTGCCCACTAGCACTTCAGGTAGTGTTGCGTATACAACATGTCGAGGGGACGCTGTTTTTTGTGCTGTGAACGCAAACGGCGTACTTTGTTTTCGCTGCCAAAGGATGACGATGTGAAGGATCAGTGGTTACATTTTTTTCCCCACGATACCACTGCAGTACAATTCCAACCTTGTGTAATGTGCTCGTCATTTTACCGACAACTGCTTCTCAAATTTTCAACGCAGGATTTGCCAACCTCTAGACCCTTAAAGATAAGTCAATACCAACTTTATTTTGACTAACAAGCGTCTCAGAACCACAAGCTGTAAGTATGATAAATACGTTATGTGTACATGTTAAATTGAGTGCTTACAATATACGTTAAAGTAATTGTGCTAATCCGTGTTGTATATTTAGTACAGCTGTAGGTTTCCAGGTAAACAATGTATAAGTTAACAGTGTTACAGTTTTAATAATCCAACTCTTACCTAATAATGTGGCTGTTATTGTAGACTGTTGTCGTTCTACATGTCGTAGTATTGTACAAACTTTATCCCTTTATCGTTTAGTCATGGTAGCACTTTGCTAACGTGTCTCACATTATGGTTTTGTCAAGTGTGCCAAGTTTAGCTGTGGTCATGATCCCCTTCAAACAAAACGGTTTGCTTGTCATTATTTTAAAAACGGACTGCAGCACTATATCATTTATTATGTAAAGGTGTGTGCATTATGTTTGGAAGTTCTTGCTAACTTGCTCAGTTACTCCTCTCTGTATAATCAAAGTAATGATCAACTTTTGGATAGAGCCGTTGTTGTTCTCCCACAACTATGACGAAAAAAGATCAACAGAAAACAATAGTCTGAATGGTTTATGAAGATAAGTTTATGAAGATAAAAACTTGTGATATGGTAATACTGATGCCATTTTTACACACAGCGTCTTTGTTTACAAAAACCTTCCTGAGATAAGAACTGTGGTAATGGGCGTTTCGTTTCTGACACGCAGTGTATGAAGAAAGACCAATCACAACTGATTGGGCCAGTTGGCCAATCGGAGCACACTGGACTCGCGGTAGGGAGGAGCTTAGAGAAGCGGAACGTTTGAACAGCTTCGGAGGAATCGTTTAGGGATCTTTGAGAAATGGATAGATACTAAATGCTTATTTTAAGAAAATAGCACCGTTTTTTTAACTTTGATGCATTTGAAAATGTTGTTGGGGACTCTAATACAACATTAGGACACTTACAAAAACCTTGAAACCTGCTCTTTAAGAAATGCATGGTTGGCCTGGCATGTTACCAGTCATATGACAGGAAGCAGGAAATATATATATATACTGTATATATATATATATTAGGGCTGTCAACGTTAACGCGTTAACGCATGCAATTAATTTTTTCAAATTAACACGTGAGAAAATATTTATCGCAATTAACGCAGCATCCGTTTGTTTTGACATCCTTTGTCTAGCGTTACATTATGTAATCACACTCTTATTCGTGTACAGGCTTTTAAACCACTTAAGCGCGATTTTAAACAGTTGCTTTGACGCGTTCAATGAAGATAGACAGCTTCTAAACTGTGGGACGTGGCAAAACGCAACGAGAGGTCCAGTCTGGTGTGTACAGTAACGGCTGCGTCGGTGAATCTCTGTCAGACAGCGCATCCGTGTTAAGTTCTCTTTCGTGCTTGAATGGATAAAACCACACAAGATTATGTCAGAAAGCCCGTTTTGTCTAGCATTTTCTTAAGCACAGACTTCAAAGTGTAAAATAAAATCTTAAATGAATGCAAAGAGTTGTGAAAATGGGAGTGCGGTGACGGTCAGATCTGCGTACTAAGACAGCTCTTAAAGGGGCCACGTTCTTAAACGTGCTGCTGTGACTCCTGTCACTAATGTTAATCAAAGAACAAAATAAAAGAGGAAATCAATGTGATTTTATAGCTTTAATGAGAATTCTTCTGCATTTAATTTATAATTTAGTGTCCTTCAATTTCCTACATGAGCTCTCAATTATACTGTTGAATGGCTATAATTAATGTTAAAATAATCAATTTAATAGAGACATCAGTTACAATACTAATATCAAAATGTTAGCTTTCATAAAATGATGCTGTTAAAGAAATATGTTGTTTCTACATCAATTTGAAGATTAAATGTGAAATTATTAAAATGTAAAAGTATATTTTAAAATATAATTGTTGTGTGCGATTAATCGTGATTAATCACAGAAAAAATGTGTGATTAATCCGATTAATTTTTTTAATCGATTGACAGCACTAATATATATATATATACATATATGTGTATATATATAAAGAGTGCGGCATGGCCAACAAGAGAACACTAAAGCTGTGTGTCGTTTCGGACTGCGTCCTCCGGAGGTTGCATTCGAAGGCTGCATACTTCAAATGTGACCTTCTTTCACAGGAATTCAAATTATGCATTTGGTGCATCAACAAACCAACAAAATCCAGGGTGGTGTGGAGGAGCCAGAGAGAAACCTGGAGCAGAAGTACCCAGAAGGTGAGGCAGGCCACAGCCAGAATAACGTCCCATGGCGGCATTGCAGGAGAGTAGAGGTTTTGGTGTATTCCCTTTTTGGGATGGCACTACAAGACATTGATCGTTTGCAGAGTGTAGGTATATGGCGGGTACATAAGTCTGTATTAGCGAGTGAAGATATGCGTTGCCGAACCAGTTTTGTAGGCCAAGAGCGGAGCTTTGAATTTGATGCGAGCAACTATAGAGAGCCAATGTAACCTAATGAAGAGAGGAGTGACGTGTGCTCTCTCCGGTTCATTGAAGACCACTCTTGCCACCGCATTTGGGATCATCTGTAGAGGTTTGGTTGTGCAAGCTGGGAGTCCAGCCAGTAGCGCATTGCAATAGTCCAGTCTGGACAGGGTGAGGGGCTGGACTAGGACTTGCATAGCATGCTCTGACAGGAAGGTCTAATTTTCCTAATGATGTAGAGTGGAAAGGAGGAGTGCATTCCTTTTCAGGAGCATAAACAGGAGCAGAAATTTACCTTGGGGTAGACGTCAGGGAACTTTGGCTATGGCACAGACTGAAAATCCCTTGACAAACCAGGAGATGTCCTGGACCATACCAGGCCACCAGTACAGATTGGTGATGAGTGAGAGGGTCAGCTGACTACCTGGGTGCCCAGATCCCGGAACAGAGCGTGCTGAGTCCATGAGGGGAATACGAAGCTCCGCGGGACAAAAATCTTCCCCTCAGGACCTCCCGATGGAACAGGCTGACTGAGGGTGGCTGCAGCGATCTGATCCTCTATAGCCCACTGGATTGGGCTCACGATGATGGCTGGAGGGAGTAAGGGTTCAGGTTCTGAGGATTCAGGTTCGGTGGAGTGAAGACATGACAGGGTATCCACCTTGATATTTTGGGACCCTGGGTGATACCCTGTCATAAACCGGAAGTGGGTAAATAAAATGATGCTCCTTAAGACCACAAAATAAATATGAATAAAAATATAAATAAACTCTTTGTAGTGCAAATTAAAATGATAAAACTGTCAGACAACTTCACAACTGCCAGACATACTGTACTGCACTACTTATTTTTCATATTTTCTCACAAAAGTAAAGAGTTTAACAAGAAGTGATCTCAATGTTTTGACTGCTTTCTAGAATGATAGCAGTAATGTTAGTTTGTGCATACTTTTATGATTTAATTTTATTTCATTTTCATTTAGGATTTCATGTGACAGGAGCAGCAGGTGACGTATCTTGGAAATCCTGCATAAGGCTAGACCGTCTCATTTCGGTTTGCTTCGTGGACTTCGGGGGCTGCGTGTTTTGAAGACCGAGACCTCGTTTTTAAGTCCGCGACCTTAGAAGGTCACAGCCTTCAAATTGGGACACAACTTGATGCCAATGGTCATGTTCTATCGCTGTTCTTCAAACATTTTCAAGTATTTTCACGATAATAAAGTATATTTATAATGATGTTTGATGAGTGTTCCTTTTTCAAATGCACGTTATAAACGATTCAATCTCGTAGTGGTTTTAGATCGAGCAGTACTTCCTACTGATCAAAGAGATTTCAGAATCGACCTAGACAGGTATAATTAATATGAATCGCGATATATATATTGTTACAGCCCTAGTGCATGTACAGTATGTACACACTATTCTGATGACGAAATGTGCATCACACACACTGTGCGTTGACCATCGGAGTGGCCTTGTCAAAGTCCTGTCCTGAACCTAATTAAAAGACTGTACAGCAGGACCCTTAATGGGCACCTCATGCTCTAGTCTGGCTGACTAAAAGCTTTTTATTGTTATGCATTTAAAATCGAAATGTTTCGAAAAAAATTAAAAATAAAGTTTCCTGCCAAAAGACCACTGGCCTGCTAATGGTAGCCAATCTGAGGTCAAACATGCAGCCACCAACTCTTTAATTGTGAATGTCAAATCATCTCCTGCATCTGAAATGGCAGGGCCCTTTACTTCATGTCCTTATAATACACTTCTTAAGCAAACTGGTGACACTATACTGCAGGGCCTGATCTTTTTTTAAACTGCTTGAGGAATAGTTCATATTGTCTAAAACATACCACAGTTATCGCAGTACTGAAAAAACCTGATCTTGACAATACTTATCTACACACTAAAAAATGGTTCTAATGGCGTGGTTCAGCGAGGTCTGCGGCGGGAGGGGAAAGGCGGCTTTGATCAGAGTTACAAATGACCTGTTATTGGCGTCTGACCGAGGTTGTATCTCGTTATTGGTGCTGCTAGACCTTGGTGCTGCTAGACCTTAGTGCTGCATTCGTTACCATTGACCACAGCACACTCCTACATAGGCTCGAAAATTACGTCGGCATTAAAGGAATAGCTTTGAAATGGTTTAAATCTTATTTATCCGACCGTTTTCAATTTGTAGCAATAAACAATGAGGTGTCACGCAAATCTCAAGTCCAGTACGGTGTACCACAGGGCTCAGTCTTAGGGCCTCTGCTCTTCGCATTATACATGCTACCTCTAGGAGATATAATAAAGCGACACAGAGTTAGCTTTCACTGTTATGCTGATGATACTCAACTTTATATTTCCTCCAAGCCTCATGAAACACAGCAGTTCCATCGAATAATGGAATGCATAGTCGATATAAAAAACTGGATGAGTAACAACTTTTTATTACTGAACTCGGACAAAACAGAAGTGTTACTTATTGGACCGAAAACTGCTATAAGTAACAACCAAGAATACTGCTTAACTATTGACGGATGTTCCATAAAACCCTCGTCATCAGCAAAGAATCTTGGCGTTCTATTCGATAGTAATCTGTCATTTGAGAGCCACATCGCCAACACCTGTAAAATTGCGTTTTTCCATTTTAAGAATATATCTAAACTACGTCATATGCTGTCAATATCAGATGCAGAGAAGTTAATTCATGCATTCATGACATCGAGACTAGATTACTGTAATGCACTGTTAGGTGGTTGCCCTGCAGACTTATTACAAAAACTCCAACTGGTCCAAAACGCGGCAGCTCGAGTTCTTACACGTACAAAAAAGTATGAACATATTAGCCCGGTTCTGTCAACCTTGCACTGGTTACCTATAAAGTATCGCGTTAACTTTAAAATCTTGCTTATTACCTATAAAGCCCTACATGGTTTAGCCCTTCAGTACTTGAATGAACTCCTTTTGTATTACAGTCCTTCACGTGCATTACGCTCTCAGGTGTCCTGTCAGTTGGTAATACCTAGAATTTCAAAATCAGGTGCAGGTGGTAGATCCTTCTCCTATCTAGCGCCTAAACTTTGGAATAGTCTTCCCTGCACTGTCCGGGAGGCAGACGCACTCTGTCAGTTTAAATCTAGACTAAAGACGCATCTTTTTAATCTTGCATACACTACACTTCCATAATATAAATCCTCTGAGGGTTTAGGCTGCATTAGTTAGATCAACCGGAACCAAAAACACAACTGATGTACTTGTTGCATCAAAGAGTGCAGAACAGTACTCTACTCTCAGCCAGTCTTGTCTCATTGTTCCAAGGTTACCACAGCGAGCAGGATGCAGTTCATGGCCTGACCTGATGGTAGAGCGGAGAATGGGAAGCGGCGACCTGACAAGAGCTGAGATGATAGAGCTGGATAAAGAAGGACGCGGTCACCTGTCACCTGTGCTTCTCTCTCCTTTATCTTAAATGTGTGCTCTCACTGTGCATGTGTGTGTGTGTGTGTGTGTTTGTGCGCGCGTACTTGTCTGTGTACGTGTGTGTGTGCGCGTCCATGTGTGTGTGTCGGTGTGTATGTGTGTTAGTACGTGTGCATATTGTGTGTGTGGAGTGTTTTGTATGTGGGTATGTCTGTCTTCTTTGTTTTCACCTTTTTCTTGTTTTTGCAGGTACAACCTTAATTGGTTTGCTTATAGTCAATATGTCGTATGTACAGCTGCTTTGTAACAATGTAAATTGTAAAAAGCGCTATATAAATAAAGTTGAGTTGAGTTGAGAGGCAGGAGATGAGTGGTGTGTAAATAGGTCAAGTGCACATCATGAACACCTGTGTCTCATTCCAGTGATTGGTGAGAAGATGGTTAAAAACCAGCTCAGGCGAAGAACGGGGAGAGAGAGCCGGCTGGGAACTCGATACGGACGCGCTACCCGGAAGAGTGGAATCTAACAAGCGTTTTGAGTTATTGTTGAGTGAATGCGCTGTGACGCTTTTGTATATTTTATTTTGAATAAAGACTCTGAGTCCCAGCCATGCCAACCCTGTCTCCTTCTTTCCTTACTTTGAATTTTGTTACACAAACAAAGCAATTTTTGAGTGTATTGCCACCCTTCTATCTGCAGTTAAGCCCATCCAAGAGTAGTAAGAACAGCGGAGATAAAGATAAAGGACAAAATTAATAAAATCTACTTTTCCCAGTCATTTTACCACAAAGCAATTTTTTAGTGTATTGCCACCCTTTTATCTGCAGTTAAGACCATCCAAGAGTAGTAAGAACAGCGGAGATACAGATAAAGGACAAAACTAATAAAATCTACTTTTCCCAGTCATTTTACCACACACACACACACTTAAGAAAGTTTTTACAGCTGTTTAACAAAGCAGAGATCTTACAAAACACTTCTTGTGGAAGTTATTAAAAAAATGCTCAGAGCCATTAACATTTGTTTTCTTCACTTTCTCATTCAGCTTGTGATACTCTACTTACCTTGAACTCCAGGAATGTTTGTATCTGTTCCATCTCTGCATTCAATATGTCACCATTATCCTCGTCATCTGTGATTTCAATCTTCTAGTTAAAAGTTTCATGCATGTTCAGGTTAGGGAGTTAGTATTAAAGTTCAGGTTAGACAGTTAACATTAAACCATGTACTGTATTCTCTTGAAAGTAAATAAACATGGACCCATACCACATTTCCTGCAGCACTGGACCTATCTGATTCGTCATTTACATAATAATTTATTGTTTCACAGCAATCACTGGCTCCATCTTTAAAAAAAAAGAAAATGTAAAATGAATACAGAAAATGTAAATGCATTAAACTATTAATAATATGACAAGGTTACTACAAATCTTATAATTTGCCAATAACATGAAAAATTCTCCCACCATCAGACAAACAGAGTGGCACAATGCCATTGTGTTCACTGCCCTCAGTTAGTTCAGGAATTCCATGTTCATCTTCAAGGTTTTGAGGAGAATAGGCTTCAGTTTGATTGGAGAACATAGCTGGTCCACCCTTAGGTGGTGGAATTTCAATGCCCATCAAACGGTACTTTCTTCTGCGGTTACCAATCCATGTCTGTTAAATGTTCATGTTAGAAAGTAAAATAGAATTAAGCCTTGAATGCACAATGCTATTTTACAACCACTATTTAAAAAACCATGTTATTATTCTAAGAAAAAAGACTGATATTTCTTGTCTCTTACACCGTGTCCTAACCAAACGCGATGCCAAGGCACGCGATAAAAGGTATCTTTTCCATGTTGATTGAAGTTTTGTCCTAACCAGCCGCGAAGGCATTGCACAACAAGCGACAACCGTTTCTATTTTAGAAAAGGTTTATTTTTCTGCGAAATCGCGACTGACAGCTCTAACCACACAGCGATCTCATTTGATGTAAGTTCTGCACCTCATACATGTTAATCATCAAACATGGTTGATAAGAGACATTGATAAATATAGCATAGCGTACTGCGAGGCATCAGGGTTTCCATCCAAAGTTGCGAATTTAGCTTATGCGCAAATTTGGAATATCGCATAAAACATTTGCGAATAGTACCGTTTCCATCCAACTAGTCAACCGTCACTTCCTAATAAACTGCCACTAAATATCAGTAAGAAAAGTAACAGAACTCACTGAATATAATAATTTAAATATATTATAATACTTGAGCAAGCAGACGATTACGAAACACAATAAATGCGGTGCTTTTGAGAATGTCTGCTGTTTGGGAAACACAGTCGTGACAGTTCTAAGAGGCAGGGGCGTAGCCAGAACTTTTTTTTAGAGGTGGCCAGGTAAGACCCAGTGATTTTATTAGGGTGACCAAAAAATCCTTACAGACATAAATTCTTCTACTGTCATTTACACCAATTCTTCATTACACATAGTTTGCTGGTCAAAAACATACACAAAGAACGTAGAGTAAACAATTTATTTGCAATGCTTTCATGTGCTAACATTATTTTAAAATAATTAGCTAGCTATCATTTGCAGTAAGTTAGCATTTTTTATAGAAAATAACCATTGCAATACCCCAACTTAAACTTTTGCGAAAATATAATGAATGAATGAAATCCAGTTAAACAAGACTGATTTTACTGACCTGGAGCCGGCTGCACCAGCTGTGCATAAGTTACAACTTAGCTTACTGTAGTTTTGACTTAAACGGGCACTAAGTCACAACGTACGCACTACAAAATATTTTTGAGTTGCACCATTCAACTTAGTTGAAGCGCAATGTTATGTATAAACTAAATATTTACGGAAGCCTCCTGACGGAATAAGCTCTTGTTTCACTCGACATTCTTCAATGATTTACACACATGATAATGCTGACATTTACAGTCACTTACCTTTTAAAATAGAGAACATTATGTGATGACATTTAATTTTTGACTGCTCTAACACGAACCGTCCTAGCACGCCTCTGTGTGTGTAAATCTGCCTCTGTTGTGCACGTCAAAATGAAATAATCTTCTTTTTATTTAATTGGCAGTTGGCAGTAAAATGAAATCACCCATATTGCATGTCATTTATTATTGCATGAAGTAGGCTGTATTGTTTTAAACAGCATTTGTTTACTAATCTACTTTTAAATATGTTATTCATGAAAGGTAGTATTCTATATACCGTTTTTACCGTTATTATGTGAGGTAAAATAAGTTTAAATCAAGAATGTTTTGAAATTCACAACATTTCACCAACTTTTTCTCACTAATTTAAGGCCGCTATTGGACTGTTGAAGGTAAACGTCATATTATGCGACTACGCATTACTTTACGGAGAGTTTACGGACTAGCTACGTTCTGCCTTAACACCAAATGGTGCAACCGAATAACATACAGATTTAGTTACAAACTAGCTAGTAGTAGTTACTAAGCCTCTAGTGTGGACTTAATGTTCACGTTTAAGAAAGAACTTACGAATGGCTGGTGCAACCCTACCCTGATCCTTCTGCTCGCGATGAACTTCCATGGTACACAGACAGTGCACTGTCACGAAGCGAAGAGGTTAGCAGCTGTTCAGCTAATAGCGCTCAGACTGTTTGTGTCAGTGCGTCAGTTTATGACATATTAACGTGAGAGTAATGTTCTCGCGCTACTTTCAGTGCATTCACTAAATGATCTGCGCAGCACTCTGTAAACTCCGACACGCATCTCAAAACTGCTTCGCACAACAGAGGTGGCCAGATAGGTGACCATCCATCATTCAGGGGTAGCCGTGGCCACCCATGGCCACCATGTAGCTACGCCCCTGCTAAGAGGCAATTACAGAAATACTTTGACGACTTTGCTCCGGCATTTAAGAATGACCATAACAACATTTCAGATGCTGTGTAACAAGATCGATACTCTGGTTAGTCAGGTTACGTGACTTCTTGTTGGAATTTATTCGGCAAATGCGTTTCCATCTGCCATTTTTCGCATTAAAGGAGTAGTTCATTTTCAAAATAAATTTGAATGATAATTTGCTCACCCCCATGTCATCCAAGATGTTTATGTATTTGTTTCTTTGGTCGAAAAGAAATGAAGGTTTTTGATGACAACATTCCAGGATTTTTCTTCATATAGGCTAGTGGACTTCAATGGACTCCAAACGGTTGAAGGTCAAAATTACAGTTTCAGTGCAACTTCAAAGGACTTTAAACGATACCAGACGATGAATAAGGGTCTTATTTATTAAATTTATTATAAAATCTTATTAAATGATCTGCCATTTTCTAAAAAAATTAAAATGTATATGCTTTATAAACACAAATGCTTGCCTTACTCTGTTCTGCGATGCATGTTAATGACTTCACGTAATACGTAGTTACGTTGAAAAGGTTACGCTCTTTTAATATTACAACATCCAGGATACGCACACAAAATGACAATTTTAAACAATAAACTGACACAAACACATTTGAATATGTGTCATTAAACATTCCACAACTTTTGAACGGTCCTCCTTCTCCACATTGACTCGGTACTTCCGCCTACGTCAAGCGTAATTCAATGTAATTACGTATTACGTATCGCAGAACAGAGCAAGGAGAGCATTTGTGTTTATAAAGCCTGTTTATTTATTTTTTTAAATTACCGATTGTACGCTAGATAAGACCCTTATTCATTGTCTGGTATCGTTTAAAGCCCTTTGAAGCTGCACTGAAACTGTAATTTTGACCTTTTGGAGTCCTTTGAAGTCCACTATATGGAGAAAAATCCTGGAATGTTTTCATCAAAAACCTTAATTTCTTTTCGACTAAAGAAACAAATACATAAACATCTTGGATGACATGGGGGTGAGTAAATTATCATGAAAATTTATTTTTAAAATTAACTAATCCTTTAACCCTTTTTCGCAAAAATGAAAAAACACCTCAAGCAAGTGTAAAACCATTTTTGCGAATTAAGGGTTTTTTATTTGAAATTTCAAAATTTCAAAATGCGAATAAAACCAGAGTGATGGAAACCCTCTGAAGTCGAGTGAAAAAGATGCATCTCTCTGTGTGCAAACTCTTCAGCTGCAGGGAATGGCAAACAAAAAAAAAAACTGTTCTGATTGGCTGTGTTTTTTATTGATTGTCGAGTCACACCCCGTTTTCGCATTCAGTGTGGACTGTGGACAGAAAAATTGCTTATCGAAGGAATCTTATAGCATCGCATTTGGTAAGGATGCAGTGTTATTCTGGCCTGTTAACCTGTCTGATCTCTGCCAGGTAAAAAAAATATTATATAATATTAGATATTATTATTATTAATAACTAAATGTGATAAATGATCACGTGGCTTATTTAACATATATGATTAAAAACTGATAGATATTTGTGTAGCATTTGTTAATCATTTTAAAGACAAAATATTGTATCCCTTTTACTTTTGTTCTGTAGTTATAAATAATAAATGAAGTAAATATCTACAAATAATATAAGCATTATTCATTGTTGTAACTTACCCACTTTGCAACTATGTGTACCTGTTCAGGCCTACAATAATGAAAGTAGTGCAGAGAAAACTGAAGTGATTTATATACTAATTACAGACCTTGATGATTTCACTGTCCACATTGAGTTTATTTGCGGCGGCTGATATCTTTTCTTTGCACACAAGGCCCAGGCTGGTCATGCCATTGTCCCAGTACCTCTTCAGTGCGTACACATCTTTGTCGCTAAACTGGGTCCTGTCTTGCAGCTGAATCATTAAGTAAAAATCCATTATCAAAAACTGACAGACAGAACATCTATCATGTGTCACTGCATATTTGGGGCACTCACCGTTCTTTTTCGGGAGTTGCTATGAAGCCATGGAGCTGACATATTACTTGTTACCTGATGAGAAACAGACAAGCTCTTGTTGAAAAGCTTTAGGGGCCTTGCACAATATTCACCATAAAACATCTCTGCCCAATTATGTGCACTGACTAGTCGAAAATTATGCCGTTCAGATGTTGCCATGCTAATTCCATCCAAAATCTGAGAAAAATAATATTTTTCCTTGAAGGGGTCATATGGCGCGAATACGTGTTACACGAGGCGTTCCAGGCAGGTCTGGGTGAGCATTCACTTTTAGACAGAACGCATCTTTTGTTTCGACATTTTAATTTTTGTAATTTTTAGGTGTCTAATACATGCATGGGCAACTTATTACACACCAAAGAGACAGAAAAACACGTATTCTCGCAATATGACCCCTTTAACTGTGGTTTGTAGTCAGGTTTATTTTTCCTAATGAAAGTTTAGCACTGTTTGTGATAAGCACGTATTTATATATATTTATATAATCATAGTTACAATAATTCAAGATGACACATTCATGACACTTAAACATGCTAACCCATGCATGAAGTTTGTTGTTGCTAATACTGCTTTTGTATATGTTTTGCTTTCATTAAATATGAGAAATCAGTCACGTCATGCACTTTTTAATCTGCACCCGATTCAGGGTTCGCTGTCCTGCTGTGAAAGATTGACTAAAGTATGAGCCAATAATCTCTGATTTCTGAATGTTAAAAACAATATCATTGGTTTGAGCTACTGAACGAATACTGATTCTTCAGTGAACTAGTCAGTCATCTCACATACGAATCAGACATCTCGTTCGTGAATGAGGAGCTGCTGAACGAATGAATTAGAGCATGTAATTGCTCAATACAGCACCTGTGTCACTCTCGTTCGCAACAACAGAATATGATATATTGTAGTGTAATATACATTACAATTATACAAAGACGTTTTTAAATTTACTACATTTAATACTACATACAAGACACTAATTTTCGCCACCTACTGTATGTAATATATGACGAAATGGTCACGAAACGAATCACTGAATGAGTTTGAACAAATTATTTTGGTGAACGAACTGAAAAAGAACAAATCATTCATTGAATCAGAAATTAATCCAACATCCCATCATGGCAAATGAATTGAGAATTTACTGTTAGTAAGTTTGGAATCATTTCGAATGTTTATGTTTACATCATATCTTTCTGTTGTGATGAAACCAGCATGTTCACACACAGTTTGCATGTTTAAAAGAGTCATATGACATGGCTAAAACGAATATTGTCAATTGTTTTAAATGTAATGCAATGTGTATGCACGATTTGAGGTTAAAAAATGCTGTATTTCCCACATACCGTGCATGTTTGTATCTCCTCTTTGCCATGCCTCTGAAACGCGCAGATTTTTAACAAAGCTCATCGCTCTGAAAAGCGAGGGGTGTTACGATTGGCCAGTTAACCAGTGCGTAGTGATTGGTCGAATACTGCAAGCTTGTGATAGAAATGTAACGCCTCTTACCATATTTGGAACATCATGTTCCAAAGCAACTGTACTGTACTGACAGGTACGCCCACCTTACTTGTGTATACATTTGGGCGGTCTCAGTCAGCTCATATCACGAACTGACGTGGATTTGACGTGCAGGCCTGTGTGAGCATTTGCTTTTAGATAGTGTTAGCGCAGACATTTTTGCGTATGGTAACCGGCAATAACTTAATATTATACGGAGGTAACAAACACGCTCACACACATCAGTTTCACTTGAACCGGAAGAAGAAAAGAATATTTTTCCTTCTTTTATTTGCATATAACCATATAAGGTACATCACGTTTCATTTACTCAAATGACATGCACATATAGGAGCACACTTATTACAACTCTTAACACCCCCACTTGCTCTCATTACACATAACACTGTATATATATTTCTGTAACATAACATAGGAATACAACATGCTGTACAGTGAACACAATATACTCAATATGGCATAAATAACCCACTATTGACTATTACAATTAGGTTTCCATACCGAACAGAAACCTTTTAAATTTCTCTAGTTTGACTTTTGACATTGGTTTGGTCATAACATCTGTGCTTTAAACCATACAGCGATTTGTTTAATTTACAGACTAGTTTTTCACTTGTGTCTGATTTAACCTCAAATCCTTCTGGTTGTTCCATGTATATCTCACAGTCAATTGGAGCATGTAAGTAGGCAGTCTTTACATCCATCTGATGGAGATCAAGGTCATATTTTGCCGCTATTTGCATCTAAGCACGTACTGAAGTAATGTTTGCAGTGGGTGTAAAAGTCTCGTTATAGTCTACTCCCATTACCTGGCTTTAACCCTTAGCAACATATCTGGCTTTGTAAATTTCAGACTCATCTGCATTGTTTTTGATGGCATAAACCCACCTACCCCCCACTGCATGTTTACCCTCTGGTAGCTTAGTTAAGGTGAATGTGTCATTCTCCTTAAGAGAGTCCATTTCTTCTTTCATGGCATTAGCCCAAACACACGATTTGTCTGAACTTATAGCTTCTGTGTAAGTCTGTGGTACATTACACACCCTGTAACAATAATCAACATTGGTTAGAATCTGGTCATTAGAATCAACATCCGACACATAGTCTGACAAATACTGAGGAGCTCTCCTATTTCTTTTTTGGGTAACGTACATCATGGTCGCTTCTCTCTTTCCTAGCACTCCCTTGACCATCAAGTCTACACTCTTCAGTAGTCTTTGGACTCTGAGCAGTAGCAACTATTTTTGGCTCTGTGGGTATATAGTCCTCCCTACTGAAATTCTCATCTGAAAAATCAGTTTGTGTCTGGTGTTCTGTAACACACTTAGTGAAGAATTTAACAAGCCTGTGCTTGAGTACTTTTCCAGTGTCTGGATAATAGACTAGGTAGGCAGGGCTGTTTTTGTCATAACCTATAAAAATCCCCTTTTCACACCTCGACTCTAGCTTTTTCTTATCATGTTTGTATGCATAGCACACTGAACCAAATGTTCTCATTCTAGAGAGGTTTGGTTTTCTCCCTGTTAGCATATAGTATGGGGTTTGCTGCGTTCGACTGTTATAGCACCTGTTTCTGATTGCTGCAGCTGTCATTAGTGCATATGTCCACAGTAACTTGGGCAAATTGCTCTCTAAGAGCATACATCTTGCCATTTCAAACAGGGTTTGCCAATTTCTCTCAGCAGTTCCATTTTGATGGGGCGAGTAAGGTGCTGAGGTCTCATGTCTTATGCAATTTCTGCTGAGTAGTGACTGAAACTCTTTTGCCATGAATTCTGTACCGTTATCTGATCTAATGCTCTTTATGGTTCCATATGGTGCCACATCCGCAATGAATTTTTCTGTAGCTTTCATAGTGTCACTCTTAGCTTTAAGGAAGTACACAAACACTGCACCTGAATAGTCATCAGTAAATGCGAGAGCATACCTAAAATCATCTTTAGCCTCTGGTTCAATAGGACCAGCTAAATCAGTATGCACTAGTTCAAGTGCTGCTTTAGCCTGTGCATCTGGTTCTCTATTTCTGCTCCTCACAAATTTCCCCTGTGTGCAAATTTCACATTCTAGATTGGACTTTTCAACTTTGCCCTTGATTTTCATTCCCTCAACAACATTCTGCAATTTGGAAACATCATCATAATTACAGTGACCAAGAATCTCGTGCCAAGTTTGAATATCATAACACACAGTACAACTATCATTTTCTTCATTTACAGTGTTCAAATAGTAAAGTCTATTGTACTGTTGTATGTCGAACTTGGTACCGTCTTTGTGAATGAGTTCGTCACATCCTTCCCTGAAGTTAATTGAGGCTCCGTTCGCGGTCGCTGCCTTGACAGAAAAAATGTTCTGAGGATACGATGGGATGTATAGGGCTTTCTTGAGCGTCGTCCTCACCTGACGTCCTTCTCTGTCAATCAGATACACCTCGGCATCACCTCGTTTCAACCCCAGCGGGAGCATATACAAGGAGAATAAAACTGGGACAAGAATCGAGCATTAAAGGCGCAGTTTGTGAAATCTGCCTCTATATTCAAAACAGATATGTTCAAAACACAACAACTGTGTAGCTTGATGACGCTGTGAAGGAGCATGGAATAACGGGAACTGTAGTCTTCAACTCCACCACTAATCACAACCAGACGTGAATAAGAAATCACGTTTATGGATGATGTAGAGTAATAAAGTTTTATAAATGTTGCATTTGATGACATGATTTGATTTGATTATAATGAATTAGATGTAATTCATAAAATTAATTCATTACTATTTAGTCATATGATCTGAAAATGATTACTGCTTGTTCAGTAAATATGAGACTAAATTAAGAAAAAGACATTCAAACAATAAGACTAAACTTGTTGATCGATATAATAATCATACGTTTTCTGTCAGTAAAGGAATCTAAACAGTTGCTTACCTGTCTAGTAAACACATGCAAGATCAGCGTATCTGTCTAGTAAAAGTCTTTGTTGACAGAACCATCTGCAAACAGTAAAGAATAATTGTGCTCCATAACGACTGCGCAAAACAAGATAGTTGCTTGATAGACGCTACAAACTAACACTTTCACATTTCTCCACAAGACTGTGTTGTCATGTTTTTCTTATTTTCTCCTGTAAAGCGGCTTTGGAATAATACACATTGTGAAAAGCGCTATATAAATACAACTGAATTGAGTTGAGTTTCTACGGCAGTAAAAGCGGAAACCGAGGGTAATGCCAAAGACTATGTTATTAGGGAGATGCAAGGTCTGGAGAAAGCGTAACGGCTTACACGAATCATGTGAGGCACCTCAGCCAATCATATAACATCCTCTAGTCTGCTTTCCAGCATTCCGCGTTTTTTTGGCTAAAGGTTGCAGGCTTACCATCTATTGTCTTTGGTAACGCGGATATGAAGCCATTGACAGGCGACTGTCACACACGGCCAGCCACGTGTCACTGGTTAAAATGACAATTTTCTCACGATTTACAAATAGTTGGAACATTTGAGATATTGTAAGTACAAAAAAGTTACAAACTGTATCTTTAAGGGACACCGCATGTAAGAGGAGCTGCATCTTAAGTAAATTCACCAATACTAATAGAAAACCTTCTATTGTTTAAATAGGATCGAAACAATTTTAGGGCGTTTCCCTGAATGCCCACCCAATGCTCCAGTCGAGAGATGAGAATAGAGTGGTCAAGTGTGTCAAATGCTGCGCTCAGCTCCAACAGCACTAATACAACAAATTTCGAGAGTGAGTAAAATATCGTTCAAAACTTTTACCAGTGCTGTTTCTGTGGAATGATTTTTCCTAAAACCAGATTGAAACACTTCAAAATTAATCAAAATTATTATTATGCAGGAAGCTCTGTAGTTGTTGACATACTATTTTCTCTAAAATCTTAGACATAAAAGAGAGATTTGAAACTGGCCTAAATTAGTCAGTACTGTCGGACCTAACCTAGGCTTTTTAAGAAATGGCAGGACAATCCCATGCTTTATCATCTGGAACTGTTGCCATTGCAAGGCAACTATTCATAATCTTAAAAACAGTCAGCCCGATCACATGAAAATTTTGTTTAAAAAACGTGGGGGAAGAATGTAATAGTGCGAACCAAAGGCTCTCCTGTTTTTGCCAAGTGGTTGATGTCCCCTGGGACAACATTTAAATCAACCAATCAGATTTCAGAAATAAATTTACAGTTTATTTTAAATTAATCTTCCAACCAGGATTAGGTGCTTCTACACCATTGGTTTTCACTTATCATTTCCCTCTGATTTTAGGGGTATGGTTAGGGTTGGGGGTTTGGTGTGGGTTTAGGTTTTTAGGGCTGTCGCGATTGGTCGATATAATCGACGGCGTCGACGCTGATAATTAGTCGACATCAATATTTTTGATCGACCAGTCGTTTTATACTATTTTACCTTCTAAATTTCGGAACTGATTCCAGTCTTTTTCCGTCAGAAAAGAACACCTAATCAATACCACACATTTAGCAACTCTTAAGTCATGACTGGATATTCTGCTGAACCATCAAGTCTGTCGATCTATTTACTGATATAGATGGGCAAGCTTGGAGTTATATTCCCGTTTTGTCAAACGCAAGGCAACCAAAATGTTCACTTTTCCTTTTTTTCAAGGTTATGCGCTTTTTGTTCATGCATGCAATAAAGGTTAAATATTTTGGAAAGTAACAGTTAACTGGGTGATTATTATTTGTAAATTATTCCAGAAGTAAGAAACGATTTATCTTTATATTAATACACACTTAAAGAATGCGAGCTGTGTTAGGAGAGGTAAAAGCACTGCATCACTATAAATGAGACTAGTTAGCTTTACCCTGAAGAAAACCGCAACTTAGTAAGTAGTGAAGCAAGTTTTCCGTTGTTTATGATGAGCATATCTCTGAACTTTTGATCATCCCGTGTATGTGTCGCGTTTGCGTTACGGAGGCGGCTCACATGAGCAGCAGCCCACTGGGGTAAACTCCCGAATCTTCATGCGGCAAACTCCGCCATCTCACGTATAAAAAACTTGCTGTAGTTTACACAGGACAAGCGGGAAATGTGCATTGATACACACGTTACTTTGATATGTGAACTGTCGTTGTAGTGTTTTTTTGTGGAGGAAAAGATGTGGGAGATTTATTCAGTGTTCGAATTGTGTCAAGGCTCTTGGGGGGTCCCCTAACCAGTCTTCAAAAAAAAAAAAAAAAAACAGACGGAGCTGCCACAAGCATCAATCACATGATAGTTTGGATCATTTTAGTAATTTGACCACATTACACACATNCGGAGGAAAGTTAATTACACTTTAAAGTACAGAAACAATAGCTGTTTTACTGTTGACTCTACACATGTAAGCACGTCTAGGGCAGTGTTCGAATTGTGTCAAGGCTCTTGGGGGGTCCCCTAACCAGTCTTCTAAAAAAAAACAGACGGAGCTGCCAGTACAAGCATCAATCACATGATAGTTTGGATCATTTTAGTAATTTGACCACATTACACACATAAATGTCTTTAACATGTTGATAATCCATTAAAAGAGATCCACATGAGGGAGAGATTAAATGACATATTTTTTTTGCAGTGACCATGCTATCGATCTTGCTGTAATTGTTTTATTTTGCATTGTAGCCTAGATTTTTTTTTAAAGATTTGTTGTTGACTTTAATTGTACAGCTAATGTTAGAGAGGACAGGAAGAAAAATGGGAGGGTTCGGGAAAGGACCACGAGACGGGAATCAAACCCAGGTCGCCCAATGCGCAACCGCGCCACATGTCAGAGCACTGCCCAGTAGGCTATTGGCTGTCTTCTGGTTTGATGTCGTTCTTGCTGAGATTTCACTCATTGTAAAATCTCTTAAATTTATTTATAGCAATAAGAATAACAAGTTTTTCAAAATGTATGATAACATTTTCTTACTAATTGAGATTTTCCTGTCCTCTTATTTTCCTTATTTTTTTCTTGTCCTTTGATTCTTGTTCTTTATATTATTGTAATGCGGTGCTGTTCCCTTTTTTTGGAATATTAATCAAAATCATTCGAGCCAGTGAGGGAGAGGACACGTCACCTCATGCAGAAGCGTATGAGCGTTTTAAACGTGATTCATCTCCTGATAATGTAGATCAAGTATATGAAAATAATCCACATGAACATGCAGGATAAGAAAAATGAATGTCATTCCTTTGGGAAAAAGCAGAAGCCTTCTGGTCAAAGTCGGAGCTCGTGTTTGCAGAAGGGAGAGCAAAATAATCTCTGGGGAATGCAAAAGTTTTCTGAGGGAAAGAAAAATATTCTTGGGGAAACGCAAAAGTTTTGCAAAGGAACGCACTTTTGGGGAGAGCAAAATATTTTCACTCCCTTTCCTATTTTTCCACCACCTCTATGTCCCTGTAGTGGCTCAGTGTCACATCTGTTTTGACAATGTGAGATAACATTGGACATAAAGAAAGACTTGCATATCAAAATGATACTACGCTTAAATAAACGCTTTCAACTGGCCGCACGCAGCCAGTGTCTTGCTGCAACATCTCTGTACATGTCTTCATTGAACACTGTGTGGCGCACTTGAGCGGCGCACTTGAGCATGCATGGATTTTTCAGATAAAAATGACATTTAGTTTTATGAAATTTGTACAAATAATGGACAAAAGTGTTTTGTTTTAGCATGATAATTTGACAAAAAAAATATTTTGTGTTCTTAGTTGTCTATTTTTAATGAAAAACCAGGGACCCCCCAAGTTCACTATTTTAGACCTTATGAGAGGTCCCTTAAGGCGTATGAGGGGTCCGGGACCGCCCCAGTCCCCCCTCAATTCGAACCCTGGATTTATTTCACCTCTGCCGGCATGCCCTAAACATCAACTTGGCACTATAAATCGCTATTTATAAGCAATAAACAAGCAAATTTTGCCAAGATGTTTTCAGACAAGACAGACAAGATGTTACAGAATAATATTTTAACGAAAACCCAATTTTTACCTCATTTTTATTTTTGGATATTCCTGAAAACCTCCCTGTGCGACATTCGACAGGTTGTCCCATGATCGCATCACCTTGACTTTGACTCTACAAAGTATGTGAAAAACAATACATATGATGATCATATGCTAGCTCGAGTGTTCATGTATGTTCTCTATGGCCAGTCTGCTTTATTAACGGGTTTTCGTTCGCTTTGCTTGAGCTTTTTGTTCTGTACCCTTCTACTCAAACGCATATTTTCGATTAAGAAACTCAGGATTAATTTCTGAAAATGGCATATTTTAGCCTAATATATAGTGATTTTTTTGCATTTGTTTTGCAGTTCCAGCATGCACAAATATACAAATATACTGATTAATTATATTTCATTTAGACGCTGCTGTGTTCCGTTGTATTTGTATTGAGGCTTCGTTCATTTGCACTAAACAGCCCAAACAGTTAGCTTTTAATTATTTTCTATTTGACTATTTATATTTAGCTTAAAACGGCTGTTGTCCTTTTTGAAAAATAAAAAGACTCATTGCTGCTTGTCGTTCTGCATTTATCAATATATTACAAAAAGTATATATTTTTCTGTAAAACGTCTATCTTTGTAATTTAACAATGGAAAATTATTCATTTAGAATAGTCGATTATTCGATAAATTGGTCGATAGATTAGTCGATATAAAAATAGTCGTTAGTGGGAGCAGGTTTTATTTATAAAAATGTTGTCCTTAGGTCAACAAAATATGTTGCCCTGAGGACATCAACCACTTGGAAAAATCAGGTCGAGCCGAACCAA
Organism: Triplophysa rosa; assembly: GCF_024868665.1. Lineage (NCBI taxonomy): Eukaryota > Metazoa > Chordata > Actinopteri > Cypriniformes > Nemacheilidae > Triplophysa > Triplophysa rosa. The sequence goes on from NW_026634126.1 coordinate 27,479, forward strand.
AAGGTTTGAGCTGGCTCACAATGACTTGTAAATCAAATATTCATCATGGTTGATGTTTAGGATTTTAAGTCGGGGTGATGACGTTGGTACTTTCACAATAGCCGATGAGAGATAAGACTGCAAGATGACGGAGGTGACTGACAGAACTTGAAAATTACACATTTAATTTGAACTCATATCCGTTGAAGATCCATTATAACGAAGATTAAATCTGCAGAGTTATTTGCGCTTGTATTGAGTGATAATTGTTTCGTGCAACTTCTTGTAAAATCCAACTCAAATCTTAAATAAAAAATAATTCTAAATATGTAATCAGTGCTTTCTCACCATCAAACTATGAGCGCACGAGGAGGAGATGATCTGACTGCATGAGGACAGCATCAAATACCATTAGATATTATTAGAACACAGTGTAAATAAATAACAAAATACATGATTTTCCTTAAATACTGTGCATAATCATCAAATGTCAAACTCTGGAAATACAGCCATTAAGCTCTCGCACAATCGTTTCTCTTTATGTCTTCATTATCAGTCCTATACGTTCATAACAAAACCGGAATGAAGAAACATTCGTCTTTTACAATTATGTCTTCAAATGTTATCTTAGGCGAAGGACACCACCAAATAGCCGTCATGGCCGTCAAGCCGGTGGTCCCAACTCCGGTGGTCATGGAGGTGTCTGCTTAATGATGCGATTTTAATGATGTGTTAAGGGCCGTTCACATTATAACTATAACTATTAAAAAAACGTTTTAAAAATCGTTCTTAATTCAGGAGAATAGCAGGGGTCACACCATAACTACGACGATATTGGGATCACTTTCAGAATGATTTTTCCCCCAGCTGATTGTCACGAATAGCAGCAGGGAAATCAGGAGAGCGGATCCACGTGCAGTAAAGTTCTTTTAATCAATTCACAAAGTGAGTATAATCCACAATGAAACAAGGAACACGGCAAGGCGTAACAAACAACAACGATCGACAAAGCACAACTGAACAAAGGGGCAATATATACAGTATACACAAGAGAAGAGACAAACATGAAATAAGTCACAGGTGAAACCAGTTACAATAACGAGACACAAGGCATAATGGAAAATTGAGTCCTACAAAACAAGCAGAAACACAGAGTACTATGGCGCCATCAGGTGGCGAACAGAGGCGCCCGCCAAAAGACATGATATAGCCTCCCCTCTAAGGGCGGATTCCAGAAGCCCTTATATGACAGTCCAGGAGGGTGGAGGAGCGGAGTCGGAGTTACATATTCTAAGCAGTCTGTCGATCGCTAGACACACTTCTAAATAGCCGTCATGAATTATGGGGTTTGAAAAAATTAACAGTGAAGCATTGAAACATTTGCTTATAATGCGGGGCCTCAGCACCAGAGCATGTGAGCGAACCGGAGTGAGAGCGTACAGTTTTTTTATATAACTGTTTATAAAAATATGTTACAGCCTCAGAGATTTCCTTTAAATCTGTTGACACTTTATCATTAATCCTTAGTTTTTTTTAAAGAGGATTGTCACGGTCCCACCGTCTTGTTTATGAAATTCTAGTCGTGTGGTGGGATCTGGGCAGAGTCCTTAGGTTATGTGTGGAGAGAAACATATTGTTGTCCGTTTGACAATAATATACGTTCTCTCCAGTGTCTTGTCATTGGCCCCATTCCTCTCGTTTCCTTGTCATCTTCCCCTGAGTGTTTAATTACCCACTCCTGCCCCGTGTCATTATCCCTCGTTTGTCTTCCCTATATATACCCTCTTGTTTCTTTGTCTTGTGCTCGTGCGTTATACATGGTGTCTTTTGTGTCTACCCGTGTTTCCTGTTCCTGGCCTTGTCTGTGGATTGTTCGTGTTTTGTGCCTTGTATTATTTAAGCCGTTTGGTCGTGTCCTTTAGTTTAGTTTAGTTTATAGTTCTTGTTTTCATTTTGCCCCCTCGTGGGAAGTCTTTTGTTTTATATATATTTCTTGGTTCTGTTTTCCCCCATTGTGGGTGTTTTTGTTCTGTTTTGTTTTGTGTAATAAATATATCTTGTTTAACCCCTTCACTGCCTGCCTGCGCTTGGGTTCTTCTGCCATTCTCTGACAGAACGTAAGAGCCAGAACTGAACCCAGCAGGCAAGCAAGATGGACTTCACCCCCACCGACCGCTGGCCCTGCACCTCCAATCCAGTTTGGTGGGAGGCAATAGCCTCCCAGTCACGCACCAGAGGTGGCCCGTTTCCAGCGCAGCGCCATCGTCCATTGCGGGACTACGCTCGGGAGTCGAGGCCAGGGAGCTTCAGTCCCTGAGGTGCTGGTCCGTGCCTATCTGGTGGCCGGGATGGACGATCCTCCACCCTTTCCGGAGCGGGAGGAGATGGTATACCAGCCGTTCCCACAGTTAGTGGAACGGCTGCAGCTCCGAGAGGAGTAGTCAAAGGCTCCTCTCCCAGCTGCCATCAGGTCTCCTCTCGTCCCCTCTGGTGTCCGTCCCGGAGGACCGCGTGATAGGCACCCTCACTATCGGAGGCCCAGCACCTCCGTCCCAAGTCGGCAGCTCCTCCACCGTCCACCAGCCTTGTGGGCAAGCGGGGGAGGCGAGCATCCTGGGGGTCACCTCCGAGGAGTCCCAGCCGGAACCAGCCATGCCTTCTACATCCTTCCTTCAGCCGACCTCAGGCGGGTGGCTCGCTGAAGAAGAAGAGCAGCGGCGGGCAGCGCGGGCTCCTCCCAGTCGGTGTCCAGTCTTGTGTCCAGTCCGGTGCCAGTCCGGTGGTCACTCCAGTCCGGTGCAGCCGGCGTCCAGTCCGGTGTCCAGCCGGGTCCAGTCCGGTGCGCCGGCGTCAGTCCGGTGCGCCGGTGTCCAGTCCGTGTCCAGTCCGTGTCCAGTCCGTGTCCAGTCCAGTCCAGGTTCCGGTGATCCAGCCGGCGTCCAGTCCTGATCCAGCCGGCGTCCAGTCCGGTGATCCAGCCGGCGTCCAGTCCGGTGATCCAGCCGGCGTCCAGCCTCCGCCGGTCGCTGCGAAGCCCTGTCCAGCTGAGCCCTGGGAAACTGCCAGGGAAAGACTGTCCCCCCGAGGACTCCCCCTAAGTCCCCCAGGACTCCGCCCCTCGAGCGCAGCCGGGGACTGGGACTTTTCCCCACCCCTATGGACTGCCCCCTATGGGCCCTTGTTTGGTCCCCCCCTCCCATGTTTGTTATTTTTGATGTCTCACCCAAGTCCTGTTGTTGTCTTGTCATGTTTACCCTTGATTTTGTTTTCTTTGTTTTGCCTTGTCCTGTCTGTCTCCCAGTCTGTCATGTCTGTTTGTCAACCCCTTGGTGAACACCTGGGGGTGTTCATTAAGGGGGGGGGGGGCTCTGTCACGGTCCCACCGTCTTGTTTATGAAATTCTAGTCGTGTGGTGGGATCTGGGCAGAGTCCTTAGGTTATGTGTGGAGAGAAGCCGTTTGGTCGTGTCCTTTAGTTTAGTTTATAGTTCTTGTTTTCATTTTGCCCCCTCGTGGGAAGTCTTTTGTTTTATATATATTTCTTGGTTCTGTTTTCCCCCATTGTGGGTGTTTTTGTTCTGTTTTGTTTTGTGTAATAAATATATCTTGTTTAACCCCTTCACTGCCTGCCTGCGCTTGGGTTCTTCTGCCATTCTCTGACAGAGGATAGTATATTTCTTTTTTCCAGATTAAAGAAATACTTTTGAGTTTCTCTCTCCTTCAAGCCATTTACTTCTTGATCTGACAAATGCTCCTTTGGCTTTATTCTCAAATATTTGATCCAATTCTGATTGTAATTCAATGAGCCTATCTTTATCTACCTGAGACAAGTCACGCCTTTAACATATAAGAACAATATTTATAATTATGGATTATTCTTTTTCTATTCTAACTTTAGCTAATTGTTTTCCAAAACTGACAGCATATTTCCTTATTTCATAAATTCCCAATGGTGTCCATACATTTTGGTGGCAGCTGCTTTACAATAAGATTCCTTTATCTTTTACCGTTTTCTGAAATTGTTCGTTGCTGGACCCCTCTCAAAATAGCGCAAATTAAAGTCACGTCGTTCTTCTTCTTCTTTTATAGCGGATGGCATCTAACTTTATGGTGCATTACCGCCACCTACTGTGTGGATCAGAACGTCAACGTGGTTACTTTGCAACTAACCAATGAAATGGCCTGTGGCCGGAGTAACCCAGGTATCCCCTTTATAGCGTTAATATTTCTCGCGGAGTGGAGAGCGCCTTTCTGAAAACTCTGTTCCTCTCTCTCTCTCTCTCTCTCTCTCTCAATACGCTCAGAGTCGCTCGCTGAGCCCTCTTGGTGATTTACTTTTTTTGCTGCTGGATTATTGTCCCATGTACACCGTATGAGCCTGAAGCCTGAATAATAGCGCAATGGCATGCACGTCAACTACAAACGCCTCGTCTATTTGCGGAGGTGCGCGGGCTACAAGAGGTTCAATACAGGCTCATTTCAGTTAAAAAAACATTATAACATTTTTATTTATTTCTCTTAAGAAGACATTGTGTTGCTAACCCAATGTAACTGTTGCTTTTTTAAACATAAAACCTGAATAAACCTCGATGTCATATGAGGCCGAGGCCGAGAAATGTGATATCCGGAGGACACATGCAGCCTTCGAAGAAGCAGCTACTTTGTCCAAGTTTCTAAAAGTACATTCTAAAATGCTGTTACAATTGAGGTTTGACGTTTTAAGACCGCATTTCCCTTTGTTTTGGTCTATTTTTCTTTAGAGCCTGTTTCTTTTATTAACTATTAACCCCAGTAATAGCTTTCCTGTGGCTCAGTGGTCATGGCACTAGCAATGCCAAGGTCATGGGTTCGAACAAATGTATAATCAACCCGGTCTCATGAATTGCGTATAAATAACACGCTGTTGCATTATGGTGTAATACGTACGCCAAAGTTAGATTTTGCGTGCATATGATACGCCAATGTTTGCATGCACCTCGCTGGAGAGCAGCCATTTTGAAATGTACATGAAGAGGAAACACTGAAATAATTAAAATAATACTGTTAGGTTTAGGGTTTGGGTTAGGGTAGAGGTTATAATATGCACGCACGCTAACATTAGGTTTAGGGTTTGGGTTAGGGGACAGGTTAATAAGACAAATTGCCGATTAATATGCACGCGCTCTAAATTGGCGTATCATATGCACGCAAAAATAGGCGTGTCATATGCACGCAAAATCTAACTTTGGCGTACGTATTTCACGATAATGCAACGCGCGTGTTATTTATACGCAATTCATGAGACTGGGCTCGTATAATACAATGCAATGTAAGTCGCTTTGGATAAAAGCATCTGCCAAATGCATAAATGTATGTAAATGTAAATAATAAAGGTGTTCATAGTGCATTTCATCTTTTGTGCGTTTATTTTGAATGTTGCACTATGGCAGCTATATGTTCACAGAAATAAAGTAACGAAAATCAAATTTACTTGATCAGTTATTATACAGTTATTTTAGGCACTCTTTAAATAAAAAATGACTAAAAATATTGACTGTAATGTCACAGAATGTCGGACTGAAACACAACTGCTCTTTTCAGCCTAGTACTTAAACTGAGACATTTATTCAAGAAGTTTATTATAAACTGAAAACAATTAGGATTACTAAACACATTTTATGTCTGAGCAGGATTTGGTTTACCGGTCAGCATGAGCGTAATGTGAGCGGAGCTTTTGCTTGGTCCGTGAGTGAAAAACACAAAACAGCGACAACTTCGTTGCAGATAAGACACACCGGCTTTGCATTCACAAAACTAGGTAGGATGAATGCATAGTTGTCTTTCCATTCCTCTTTGTATGCCCTATTTTCGCTGTCAACTTTCCTGTTTAGACTCTTTGATAGTGCCATTTTCTCTCACCATCTAGCTATCTTAAATGTTAACATCACTCTGCACACTACGTAATAGCGTACCCCCTTGCAGGCAAAAAAAAAAAGTTGTTTAGTACGTGAGTAGTGTAATAAATAGGCTACGTTAAATAAATATATAACTATTATGTAATTATATATAATAACTATATTTTTAGAGTAAGCTATTGTAGTTGCATTTTTCATCAATTCATTTCTTAAATTATCCTTTGACTGTGCCGCCCACCATCTAGCCGCGAATTTGTTTTTTTGGCCCGGTGCCAAACTTACTTGCCGACCCCTGCCGTAGATCATGCCACACTTCTAGATCGCTTACAGAATTATATCAGTATTCAGGGACAAGCCCTACAGTGGTTCAGATCGTATATTGGACAGCAATCTGTCATTTGAAAACCACATCTCAAACGTCACAAAAAATAGCCGTCTTCCATTTCAGAAACATCGCCAAACTGAGGAATATTCAATGTATTTCTGTTACAGAAAAACTAGTTCATGCATTTATGACTTCAAGACTCGATTATTGTAATGCACTACTTAGTGGTGGTCCTGCATCATCATTAAACAAATTACAGTTAATTCACAATGCAGCTGCTAGAGTTCAAGGTCTAAAAAATATGATCACATAACCAATTTTATCATCCCTACACTGGCTACCCATTGAGTACAGTATAAAGTACTTCTAATTACTTATAAAGCATTAAGCTGTTTAGCCCCTGCTTATCTAACAGACCTTCTATTGTGCAACAACCCATCACGCTCTTTAAGATCACAAAACTCTGGGGCCTCATGTACGAAGACTTGCGTTGATTCCATACTAAAACATTGCATATGGACAAAGCTGTAAATGTGCGTACGCACAAAAAAACTCACGCCAGACATGAAATTGGAGTGGAGGAACGCACATTCTCAAGTTAATTTCACTGTTAGTACATCCGACCGTGAGTCTGAAAGCTGGCGTACGCAAAGTTTTTGTGTGTACGCAGCGTTGATACATGAGGCCCCAGGACTTCTGAAAGTACCTAGAATAACTAAATCCACCAAAGGGGGTAGAGCATTCTCATACGTAGAACCTAAACTCTGGAATAGCCTTCCTGATACTAATCGAGGGTCAGACACACTCCCAGTTTAAATCTAGATTAAAAAAACATCTTTTCAGCATGGCATAGACATGATGCATACCAGTATTATCTCTAGTTTAAAAGTAATGAACAGCAGCTACGCTAATTATTCTCTCTCTGCCCTCCTCCCCTACCTTGGGATGGGACCCCCTACCTCATAACCAAAGATCAGGCCGGCTCAAGTTCGATCACCTTGTGTCATCCTCATGTGAGAGCCTGCGGGACTGACTGACCATCGGGATACCCATCCAGAGAAGCTAAACATTACACCAGCACCAGCTGATCATTACGTGCCATCCTCCTGCGAGAACCTGTGGACTTAATGTGCCATCCTGCGACATTCTGTGGAATTGACTGATCATCCCAGCTCAGGCAATCTCCGTCAACAACCAAAAGCAAAGATGGACCCTTGTTATTTTAATATTAATACTAAAAGCGCTATATAAATCAATTTTAATTTAATATGTATATGTGCCAGTGTGCCGTTATGCATAGGCATTGTTAGTATTCATATTATTTGCGCATGGTTAATGCATGTGAGCAATTCCATGAAAATGTCAACCTTACCATGAAAAAATAAAGTTTCTACTAAAAGAACAAAATCATTTTTAATTTGTCCATTTAGGCCTGCTTTATATTGTATTAATGTAGTTCAATAAAACTTTTAAGAACATTGCCTTGATTTCCCACCCACATCAGGTATTCAACAATGCCAAAATTACATGTTCCACCAACCATTTTTCATGCTTTCTGAAAGGGATCAAAGGCTCCCTTTTTTGTACTTTATGGGTAATTCCAGCGTTATGGATGTGACAATTGCAGTCAAAACTTGAAGTTTAAATTCCCAGAAAATTAATTTGTTACCAATATATTGAACCATCTGTTTATATTTTTCTACAGCCCTAACAATAGAGTGCAGACATCAGAAAAACATCAGTATATCCACGGGTTTTCTGTATAAAAAAAGGAAAAAATAATGCGTGGACGTGACAAAAAAAGACACGTTTTTGGGAGACAGGAGGCTTTGTTGAAATTCTGTGAATTAAAATGCACAAACCAAAAGCAATAAAACGCAATAAATGGAGAAGGGATGGCTCTTTATATAACATGAAATATTTATTTTGTTTTAATAAATGTGTTTGCATTCATAAGGAAAAAACTATGTTACGCCCGTGACATATCTCCGTTACGGCCGTGACAGCTCTGGAACCGGCACTTACCCGACTATTGAAAATCATGAACAAATGCTTTACAACCACAATCAGAGACTTCAAATGGATATCGGATATTGTCCTCCGAGATATCAGTAGATTCGGCTGCAAAATTCATCAACTTCATACAAAACAGCCACAATGCAAATTATATGGTTTCACATATTATTAATGTGTAACCAGCGTCTGCGTTCAAGGAGACCTTGACGGAGTGGCGGCGTTTGCGCGGATAATCTCGCGTTCATTGTACTTTCAAGGATCTGCTATAGAGGCGCGCGAATATGCTCGCCTTTTTAAAGATGCGCATGCGGCGCGTTAAGAGCGCGAATATGCTCGCTTTCTGTGTACTTTTAAAGATGCGCATGTGGCGCGTTTAGAGCGCGAATATGCTCTCCTTTTTAAAGATGTGCATGTGGCGCGTTTAGAGTGCGAATATGCTCGCTTTCTGTGTACTTTTAAAGATGCGCATGTGGCGCGTTTAGAGCGCGGATATCGCGTTCAGTGACTGAGCAGGTCTTCCCACAAGCAAATGAGTCTAAGACGCGAGATTGTCTCTCAGGACACGGGCAAGAAAGCGAGGGAAAATGCATCAACTAAAGAAGCTTGCCTTTTAAGGTAGGACGTAAACAATCAGATGAACGCTATTCGAAAGCTGCAAGCACGATAACAGTGTGGCGATCTGTATATCCCTATGATATCCACGTTCTCATAGTTTGTTATTAATTATAGTGTTAGTAATTTATAAAACGTTATAGGACAAAATAATTTGTACAAATATTATGATATTTAAAACGGATCACAACATGTCATCTGCGTCTGTGATACATGATTCAATATTACGTGCTTAAAACTGTCACGCCCGTAACGAATTATTATGGCTGTTCAGAGCAAATAAGTGAGATGAATTGTTGTTTAAAATGATCAACATACATATTTGGCTTTGTAAATTAAGTTTCAAGTTATTTGTATTTGTAATTATTATATGACATAAACGTAAACTTTAAAATGTTATGGACGTGACACAGCAGTGAGGCGTTGTCACATCCTAATTATAGCCATTATAAATTCACAAGGCAGTAATAGTAAGACGGAGTGAGTGTATTAATTTTTCAGACATGCCTTCATCTTTCTGCAAAATGCCTTTTTTTAGTCTACTGGTATGGTACGCTGCACAATATGCTAACAATCATTTACTTTATCTTAGGAATGTGGCTGCATCACCGGTTCTGTGTGGTTTGTAAAGCAGTGTATGGTAATGGTAAAAGACAACTCGCTCCTGTCTCCGAATTTACAACAAATGTAAATTCAATCTTACTGCTCTGCTACTTTTATTTGAATTAAATTAAAACCACAAATACTGAAATTCAGTAATTAAGTGAATTCTGTGAGTGTACCATTATAATCTTCCCTGCCAAAAAAATAGAACCCCCCCCAAAACACAACAGAAAATGTAATGGATTTAAGGTTTATAATGGGAATTGTATTGGTTTTAATGTAAACTATAGTGGTGTCTACTGGTATATGATTCTATTGGTGGGATGTAATCTGGCAGATGGGAACCGATTTAAATAACAGTATGAGTAATTGACATGGTTTGCGTGGAGGAAGAACCCAGATGCAGGCAGCGGTAATGAAGGGGTTAACACAAAACTTTAATCTTAAACAACAGAACAGAAAACAAAAACCCACAATGGGGAAAACAGGACACGATCACTATAACATTAACTCAACAAAAATGAACACTTCCCTCGAAGGGGTAAAATAAACAATAAACACTAACCACGACACAACGTCCAAAAAAAGGAAGGTAGTCCACAGATGCTACTAGGCAAGGTAAGGGAAACACGAGCACGACACGGGGAATATACAGCATTAAGACAAAGCACAGGTACATGCACATGCAACGCAAGAGCACAGGACAATGAAACAAGAGTGCATTAAATAGGTTAAGACAAACGAGGGATAATGACACAGGGCAGGTGGGAAATATTAGACACAGCAGGGAAGCAATACATGAAACGAGAGGGGCGGGGCCAATGACAAGACACGAGAAAGCACATGAGATGTCAAAACATAAACAACTCATGGCTTTCTCACACAAAACCTAAGGGCTCCGTCCCGATCCTGCCACATGACTAGAAATACAGAACCAAGAATGCAGGACCGTGACAGTAATGCCCAAAACACACACTATAAAAAGGAATTTTGTAATGGTTTTAATGTGATGTTTTTTTTACCAGGTTAACAATACCCAAACTGTTCTGCACACTATTGAAAAAATTGAGCTGAAGCTTGACTTTGCAAAATTTAATCGCAAATCAAATCGCAATCGCATTATCTGTAAAAAAAATCGCAATTAGATATTTTTTTCTAAAACCACACAGGCCTAGCTGTGCACTATTTACTTTGTAAAACATGTATTAAAGGAAAAGTTCACCCAAAAATGAAAATTCTGTCATCATTTACTAACCCTCTTGTCATTTTAAACCTGTATTACTTTCTTTTCTCTGTGGAACACAACAGAAGATATTTTGAAGAAAGTTGGAAACCAAACAGCGCCGGCAGCCATTCACTTCCATTGAATGGACACAAGACCAGTAAAAGTGAACGAGTGCCGGTTAGCAACATTCTTGTGCCCACACACTTGAGGTGACGTGTGCCCACACACACACACACGCTTGAGGTGACGTGTGACCAAAACACACAATTCCTTTAGTGTCCTGTGTGTGGCATGTTACACAATAGGTGCCCCTTGTAAAGCTCACTACTTCAGAATAAAAAAATCTCTGTTTTTAATGCGCATCAAACTGAGGAAAAAAACACTCCGTAGCCAGGTTTCCATTACCCTTCAAATAGCGCATTGAAAATACGCCCAATGGAAACACGTCAATTTCTCAAAAACTCCCATGTATCGCAAAAAAATTCTCACGCCCATATGAGGTGTTTTTTCAGGCAAGAGGATAAAGGCATATTTCGCAATGGAAACACTTTTTTGTCGTATTTACAAGTCACGTGGCGTACAAAAAAGTCACATGACCTTTCGTGGTACAGTATGTTTTGGCAGAACATTTGGAAAGATAGGATGTAAGGAATTCACATTGAGTAATATCTTATATGATGGCCCAAATGCAGGAAAACGAGTGAGTGCAGTATGGAGATTTATTAGGAACAGTGAGGTAATATGAAAATATATAAGGAAATATAGACATTTCTCTTCACTCTTTCATCACAGTAGGTAGCACTATGCACTAAAGTTTGTTTGCAAACTGCCATAAAACGTACAAAGAAGAAGTACGGCCAGAACGACTTATGCGAGAAGAATCAAAATACACTTTAATTGCATAACATCATTTAAAGGAAACGCTGTCATTCCGCGATATTGTTTTAATCGAAATTTAGAAAACATCGCTTAAATTTTGCACAAATCTGTAATGGAAACCTGACTACTGTTCTGACTGATTAACTTTTGTAACTTTAATATAGTTTAATCTATATGGGCTAGTTGCACAAGATGGCGCCGGTGAGCTTTTGCGACGCCAGAGTCCGCAGACTAATTTCCAGTCGTATAACACTATAGAATTGTTTTTGCTTAACGAAGTGCTCAGCAATGTTTTTTTATCTAAAAAACACCCATATTTGCTGGCCAAAATTCCTCCTTTCCCCATACAATAGCTGTGTCTCGTCTCGGAAGGCTGCGTCCTCCGGAGGTCTCATTTGAAGCCTGCTATGAGGCGGTCTCGTTTCATAAAAGCAGGTAGGACACTCCGTATTCACCCTTCTAATGCGACCTACTTTCACGAGAATTCGGAGGACACATGAGGTGTATCCTTCGTTCTTAGAGATAACCCACAATTCTTTGCATCGGCCAACGTCTGATATTTGAACAAATGGCAGCAGCTGCACAATCAGTCAAATATGTGGTGCTTAAATGTTAACAGTTTACAATGTGTGTCACATTTTTTAATCTAAGCAGGCATGTGTAGTAAATAGGTTTACAAGTGTTAAGTTATTTTTAAACGTTTTAAAACATTGAGGCAAAAAATGGTACATGTGTACCTCTTAAAGTCCCAGTGAAAAAAAATGACCCTGCTTATTTTTACATAAAATATTGCAGCGTTTATATTAAATAGCTTATCAATGTGGGTCATTTTATTTTTAAAATGTACCCTCATAATCTTCAATTAAAATCTGAAAATGCACTTCCACCCTAAAATGACTATCCTTCTCAAATGACGTTTCATTCATTTACACATCCAATCAGTTCGCAGTGAAAAACGCAAGCCACACCCACTAATTTTCTCCTTTGAAATTCCTTTTCACTCGGAAATGTGTCAGAATACGAAAGTACAAACAATCGCAACTGGGGACTTTAAAATCATGTAGAAATCATTTTAACATATTTTTACAGGTGTGTGAGTGCAACGCGTTGTCATGGCAACGTGTTACTTCCTGTTTCCTTTTCTGCCATTATGTCCTACAAAGGACGTCTTGTTTAATTCTAAATTGGGGATCCTCCATATACCGCATCTTTTAGAGGATGAGACCTCCGGAGGACACAAGGACTCAGCCTTCCAAAACGAGACACAGCTAGTGTTAAACGACCGGAAATTACTCTGCTGACTCTTGGGACTCTGCGTCCCAAAAGCTCACCGGCGCCATCTTGTGCAACTAGCCCATTCAATTTATACTGTGAAAACTATGAAGTGTTATTTTTCATTTGATTACTTTATTAAATTTTTGTACTTTATAACTACTGTTACCAACCTTAACTGCTACTTAACTACCAACCTACTCGTTATTATTGCTCGGATTTGATTATTTGTCCTTTTTTATTACTGGGTGATTAGATATTTTTGACAATATTTGACATTTCTGTGAATAGTTTTATGGTATCATATTCATAACCTTATTTATTTGGATTATATTGGTAAAAATAACTAGACAATATTATTTATTTATGACTTTCTTGTGGTGGGAATTTGGAAGGACCAGTAAAATTTTGAATCTCTGACCCAGTTAGGAAGAAACAAATTCCTTAGCATTAAGCTCTACTGCAACTGAGTGACACGTCATCTGTGTATGTTACAAGAACATACACACTTTGGAAAGAGCGGAACAGGTTCAATTAAGGTGTTTACATGTGCCACATATTTGACTACAATTATGCTTTTCTATTATGAGCTTAATTACATTATTTAAATTAAAGTATTACATCATGGTAAAGTTTAATTGCAATATTTGCCTTAGTTCTTATTATAATCACATTAAGAGGGTGCATGTAAACAGTTTTAAATCCGCATTTGATATATTCTGTTCTGTGCAAAGTGTAGCCTGTGCAAAGGGAGTCAGTTGTAGTTTTAATTCTGCCTCTAGAAGCCACTCTTCTACTCCATAATGAGAGCAAAGCCTTCCCTGCTGCTTCTGCAATGAACGCAACCAGGAAGTATTAACAGTGTGAATTACAGTAGATTACTAAAGTTAGAAAATGCTGTTTAATTTACGTAAAAGGCTATAATATATGTCTGAGTGCTAGATATAGACCCTGTCTGTGCTGTAATCAAAAATAACCAGCATACCTTGAAACTGGGTATTCCAGAAGACGGCTGCGAGAGTGGTCTTAAAGAAAAGCTGCTGTGGGAGGATGTATCAGTCAAAGAGCTGTTGGTCTGACATCCTTTCTCCTCAAAGAGAGAATTGTTTGATGCATTAACAATGGTTGTTGATTGGCTCAACACATCGGAGCTACGCACACCATCTGCCTGGCAGACGCTGCCACTGTTGGATTTACTAAACTGTATTTGCGGGCCCATATTTGCCAATTCCTCTTCTCTTAAGTACTCGTCATCAGCATCGCCCGTTTCCATCGCAATAGAAAATATCGCTGACATGTCAGGAATCTGTTTTTTTATTGTTTCTTTTTCTTGACTGGTCTTCGAGAAAGGCAGGTGTGATGCCGCCCCTAATCCCGCCGTGGTGAAAGCTTTCTGAATCAGAGTGCTATTGTCTATGGTAGACTGCGGAGGACTGCAACGTACCGCTACAGTTTGTCTAGGCAGGGAATGAGGCCATGTTTGTGACTCCAGTGCCTCCTGTTGCTTGGCCCAGTTTGGTGAAATTCCGTCTGTAGTAGTGATTTGTTTAAATAATCGGATACACTTTGGTGTGCTGGTGCTGATGGGGGCTTTTCTTTGCATGCTTGCACTGATTGCATGATGCACAGCAGAGTCTGTGTGCAAAGCTGTGCAACTTTGAGCAGGCCGATCGGTTTTGGTGTGTAAAGGCAACGTTTGTATCCCAGTCCTGCTGAGAGTGGGAGCATCAAAGCGATTAGTGCTTCGAGTCAAGGAGTAAATACCTGTCAAAATTATGTCACTGTTGGGTCCACTTCCAGTGCTGAGCGGGGAGGAAGACAATGGAGAAGAGGAGGATGAGGAGCATGAGGCCTGTGGAGGAAGCAGGTGGGTCACTGGTGGATTGCTCTGTGTGCCCACTATCTTTCCTGCTAACACGGGTGCCCGAGAATCTGCAGGCAGAGCATGATGTTTGGAAAGACTTTGACCGGCGACTCCATTTTGATCTGTTTTGGAAGCCAGCTTCCGTCTCTTGTTTCCTACCCAAGTCTGAAAAGACAAATCAAGATAATTACAAGAGTAATTGGTTGGGTTTGAGCAAAACCTACTCCACAAACAAATCCCAAAATAATATTTGCTCAGATAGTCAATGTGAACATTATTAGTGCAAAGACATTACTTTAAAAACATTACGGACCAATCCCATCAATGCAACACTGCTATGACAAGTTTTACTATGTGAGTCTTTACTAACAGTGTATTTGGATGTTTTTATAAACCTTTAAAAACTGTTTCAAGAATATACCAAAATATTCAACACTGTAAGTAAGGTTAAACAAATGCAGTTTAATTTACAGAGAAGTCTATAATGTGTGTGTACCACACAAAAGTATTGCCATATATTGTGAATTTCTGTCTTGGACAGTTACTAATAATCTATTTCCTTTTTCTCAAAGGAATCTCTCAATTTATATCTTTAAGTAAAGGTTTGCCTTGCATCTCTGAAAAGTACACTTTGGTACATCCCCGTAAAATGTTATGTTTTCACAAAAATCTGAAATATATGAAACCATAAACAGGACAGAAATGCTTCCATTTTCTATTCCACCTCATCCAGTTTGGACATTTTCACTTAGGGGTGTACTCACTTTTGTTGCCAGCGGTTTAGCCATTAGTGGCTGTGTGTTGAGTTATTTTGAGGGGACAGCAAATTTACACTGTTATACAAGATGTACACTCACTACTTTACATTGTAGCAAAGTGTCATTTCTTCAGTATTGTCACATGAAAAGATATAATAAAATATTTACTAAAATGTGAGGGGTGTACTCACTTCTATGAGATACTGTACCCTGTCAAAAGTCATGTTGTAGGTATCTACCAGCCTCCTGTGACTTCAACATCCACCTACACAAGTCACAGGCTGCCGGTTTCCATGATTTGCTCTCTTCTTTCGATCTCAAGCGAATCCCCACTGCGGCCACACACAAATCAGTTAACCAGCTCAACCTTATTTACACACGCCTTTGCTCACCTCATCACACTCAGATAACTTCTTTGCACACCTCAGATCATTTCCTTATCACCCTCAACCTCACTATAGCTTCCTTACCACACCACATAATCCTCCAAAGGTAACATTTTGCCATAATCCACTGCATGAAAAGCCAAATTTTCGACCCTGTGGATTCCTGAAGACACCTCTAATCACCAGCAATTATCAGCAGTTCACAGACTGGGAAGTTCCCGTTCATGGGTGACAGAAACAGTCGGAAACATACCATGGGATTGTATGTGGGGTGTATATCACACCTCCCTATTCCGACTGTTTCTAGAAGTGCAAATTACTCTAATTAGCATATGAATGAAAACACTCAGTACCTATTGGATGAAACCACAACTTTTAAAATAGTAAAAGCACTTGTGATTGGTTGATAGATTTGCTACTATTGGTCAGTCTGGGTAATTATAATACCATTTCAAGTAAACCCTCTCCCTTATTATTTAAAGATGGGATAACACACAGTTTCTGCCAATCGCATATTAATCTTGAGTACCTATACAGTAGTATTGCATACGTCCGTCATGTTTTAGCATTGGGAAAGCTCCATCTATCAGTTTAAAATTATCTCCAAATCCAGCGTTATATCCACCGTTTATATAACATCCATCACTGAAATGCAGTGAACAAACACACCTCAACCTCTCTCACTATTGCAAGAGTAACAAGCTGCAGCTGCAGTCCCAATACGCAGCCAATCATGATAAGCGGGTCTTCCTATCACTCGTCGGTTGGCGCGTGGGTGGGCTATTTCTTTCGTCTTGCCGTGAGGGTGCTTTTCCCGGGAGAATTGCCCAATAAAAGGAATAGGATACCTTTTACGGTATCCAGACTTATAAAAAACTTTCGGAAACAAGTTGGATTGCTGGGGGAATGTATCAAGCACAGAAGTCCAACTCGTTTTTTAACAAGTTGACCATGTTAAGCATAAGAAGCCAGCATGTTCAACAGTGTGAAGAAGTCAGAATGCATGACATAGCATGTTATCCCGACTTTAATAAAATTGTGGTTCATATTAGATTATGATTATTCTTAGCATATAACAAATATATGTGCCATAAAGGCTAATATTTTATTGACTTATACTATATGGACTATGTAACTGGGCTACATTATATCTAAGAACATGAATTAAAATATAAGGGAAATAAAATAGAGAGGGACATATTGATAAATGTAAGACTTTTATTGATAAAACGACATAAAAAACAACATAGAACCAGCTAGCCAGAGACTAAGTTACAGTCTTTGACGGGCTATTGCATTTGGTTTCAGATGCCTTTTAGCTGCCTCTGGGTCATAGTTTTATGGTGCCATTCGGTCGGAGGCTAATCCACACTGCAGACGTCTGTTGTGTAGTGCTGTATAATTTTTACTGGTTTCCAGTCTCGCCTGCAGAGTGGCACACGTTGCTAAGCTCCTGACTGTGAAATGATGGAGGTCTCACAATCCACTCCGAAACTCCATCAATGATGCCTTCTTCATCCGACATCATGTCAGCGGTTATACCCCTCCAGAAATCCACCTCGTCCGCAGCCAGTATGCTGTGCCTGGCCTCAAACAGCTGTAAACAGAATTGTTACATACAATCAGTACAATCTACGTGTCTTTACATTGTAAACAACTGAAACAAATACACCAGAAACTAATTATTCTAATCTTTCTTACCCTCTTCCTCCTCTGGTGTTTTATTAGCAGCAGCCACATTGGCTAGCTCTGGTAGGCTGTACCGGAAATTTCTGTGCATGGTTTCATTTTATGTCTAGCATGTCACTAGAAAAAATTAAATGGGTGTGTTAAAAACAAAAACAACACGTAAATAACAACACAGAAATAGCAAAAAGACAGAAATAGCAAAAAGGCAAAAATTACTTCCAAATTATGTAGCTGACGGATCGAATCCCAGGAGACATCAGTAGCAAACTCGCTTTGCTGACGAGATAGCCCACTGATAGCTGAAAGCAGCACCTTGTTGTCTGTTGAGGGGATTGTCGAAGTGTTTCGATCAATTAGACCACGTCCCAGCTGAGGAGTCTCGGGGGTGCTGAAGGTGAGACGACGTCCAGCCATAGTAAACATCGATGTAAAAATGAAAATAACAAGAGATTTCCAAAATAGCGTAACATCTCTTAGACTTACAGTGTTTATATATTCTAGTGTTGCGCATTCTTCCGTAAACCTAGTTTGTGATAGGACGAATCTGCCGCATCACTGTGACTGTGAGCACTTGATTGGTCGAGGCTCATCACATGCAAGATGACATATCAAGGAAGAACTTGCCACGGGAGCATTTAAACACAGAAAGATTTTTTGGCAAATCTGTGGATGATGGATCCAAACCAAAGAGGAAAAGATAAGCGGCGATATTGTGAACATCGTGACAATGAACTGTCACACCCACGATACTTTGATCATAAAAAACGGTACAACAGAAATGGCGTTAGGGAAAAAAGTCCATAAACAAACAGTGTGCCATGGACCATGCACCAGACCTGTCATCCAGTCAGGATCTTTCCCGACGAGATGCATGGACAATCATTTGATTACCTCGAACAGGTTGAATTAGAAGTACATCAAGTACGCAACAGTTCACACAATGGTAAGCACTACAGTTTATAACTCAATTTATTATTAATATTTTAGGCTAGTTTTGGATTGTTTCCATGTGTTCTGATTACAGCAAGCATTCAAATGTTACCCTAATATTTTGTATATATTGTTATCAGAGGTGGAAACTAACGAGTTACATTTACTCGCGTTACTGTATTGAGTAGGTTTTTTGTGTACTTGTACTTTTTTAAGTAGCTTTTAAAATCTGTAATTTTACTTGTACTTAAGTATGATTTGTGTGATGTATTGTACTTTGTTATATTTAAAATCACATCCGTTACTGAGTAAAAAAAAAGAAAACGTTGCAAGGAAAAACACGTGACCAGAAATTACTCCAGTAAATGATGGGCGCGAGAGTTTTTACGTCAATACCAGAAGAGCGATGGAGACGGAGAAGTTAGACTTCAGTAGTGCACCTGTCCTAAGGTGAAACCCCATCGAACTCTGACTGCTGAAGACAATGAAGTAAACCCCTATTTAAGCAACCATTTCAGCTTTAAGACAGGATTATGGACGCTGTGCTAACTAGCATCTTATAAAAATCCTCATGTGCAAGAATGTAGAGGTAAAGATAAATAATATTTTTACAAATAATGCTCGTACCCTTGTTGCATTGGTAACTATACTGTCCAAAAATATAAATGCAACACTTTTGTTTTTGCCCCCATTTTTCATGAGCTGAACTCAAAGATCTAAGACTTTTTCTATGTACACAAAAGGCCAGTTTCTCTCAAATATTGTTCACAAATCTGTCTAAATCTGTGTTAGTGAGCACTTCTCCTTTGCCGAGATAATGAGAAGTAACCCTAACCCATCCACCTCACAGGTGTGGCATAACAAGATGCTGATTAGACACACTGTCGTATACGCCAATCCAGAGCATCCCAAACATGCTCAATGGGTGACATGTCCGGTGAGTATGCTGGCCATGCAAGAACTGGGATGTTTTCAGCTTCCAGGAATTGTGTACAGATCCTTGCAACATGGGGCCATACATTATCATGCTGCAGCATGATGTGATGGTCGTGGATTAATGGCACAACAATGGGCCTCAGGATCTCGTCACGGTATCTCTGTGCATTCAAAATGCCATCAATAAAATGCATCTGTGTTTGTTGTCCATAACATACGCCTGCCCATACCATAACCACACCGCCACCATGGGCCACTCGATCCACAACTTTGACATCAGCAAACCGCTCACCCACACGACGCCATACACGTTGTCTGCCATCTGCCCTGTACAGTGAAAACATCTTGGTTACGGATGTAACCTCAGTTCCCTGATGGAGGGAATGAGACGTTGTGTCGAGCCGACAGATGGGGTTTGACTTGAGAACCTATCATCTTCTGATTATTTAGAAAAGGCCAATGAAAATTGGCAAATGAAATTTGCATGCCGGACTCCGCCCCGGATATCCGGTATAAAAGGAAGGCGGCGTGCTCCATTCATTCACCTCTTGGTCTGAGGAGCCTGAGAGCATCCCCCGACCACTGCGGTGGGCGGCCAGCATTGTGGCAAGAAGGACACAATGTCTCGTTCCCTCCATCAGGGAACTGAGATTACATCCGTAACCAAGACGTTCCCTTTCTGTCGGTCTCTCGACGTTGTGTCGAGCCGACAGATGGGGTTCCTATGGAAAACGCCACAGAGCTGTGCCGCATCACAATCTTCAGTGGAGCTATGTTGACTGGCCTGGGCGAGTCAGACGTGAGCGCTGGCGCGGAATTGTAACTGTCCAGTGGAGAGGTAGGGGGTCCCAGAGCTTTTGAAGAAAAGGTGGAAAGCCCCGGCCACCGGCTACCACGTCTGGAGGACTAGGTCCGGTTAGAGATATGTGGTAGATAACTCAACTGTTCCCCGGCCTAAGGAGGCAGGGCTGCTCTGCCCAGCCTGCCCCCACGAGGGTGCTTAGTGATGGATGGAATGCCTGTTCTTTACCCAGTGGGGAAAGAAGGGAGGCGTAATAGCCGCTGATCCCCCTAGAGGAAGGGGGAGGGCTTTCGCAGGCGTATGCCTTACCGGCTGCTGGTCCTACAAGTTGCCCTGCAGGACACGGGCTGACACCGGTTCCACGGTAGGTATTAGAACCTCGCGAAGGTGTTGGGCTTAGCCCAACCCGCAGCTCTGCAGATGTCTGCCAGAGAGGCGCCCTGAGCAAGAGCCCATGAGGAGTGTGCCTCACTCCTAATGGGCAGGGGCGATCTTGAGATCGGTATGCCGTAGCGACGGCATCCATGATCCAGTGCGTCACCTCTGTTTGGAGACAGCCCTCCCCTTCTGCTGACCTCAAGAACAGACAAGAGCTGCTTAGATCTTCTGAAGCTTTGCATGTGGTCCAAGTAGAGGCACAGTGCGCGTACTGGACACAACACGGACGGGGTTGGGTCTTCCTCCCCGGTGGGGAGTGCCTGCAGGTTCACCACCTGGTCTCTCGGGGTAGTGGTGGGAACTTTGGGCACGTAGCCAGGCCGGGGTCTCAGGATAACGTGAGAATCACCGGGCCAGAGTTCTAGGCAATCTGTGGACACTGAGGGTGCTTGTAGGTCCCCTACCCTCTTGGAGGTGAGCGCCATCAGGAGAGCCGTCTTTATCGTGAGGTGAGAAAGAGCGGCAGCTCCGAGAGGTGAGAAAGAGCGGCAGCTCCGAGAGGTGAGAAAGAGCGGCAGCTCCGAGAGGTGAGAAAGAGCGGCAGCTCCGTGAGGTGAGAAAGAGCGGCAGCTCCGTGAGGTGAGAAAGAGCGGCAGCTCCGTGAGGTGAGAAAGAGCGGGCCTCTTGAGGCCCGCCACCTAGGTCGCAAGAGGGTACGGAGCGCGGATGAGGCGGTTGCCTTCTCGTGCCCCTTAGGAACCTAATGACCAGGTCGTGCTGTCCCAGAGGCTTCCCAGCAACTGGGTCGTGATGAGCGGCCGTAGCGGCTACATACACTCCCAGTGTGGAGGGGGGAGAGGTTACTNGTGAGGTGAGAAAGAGCGGCAGCTCCGAGAGGTGAGAAAGAGCGGCAGCTCCGAGAGGTGAGAAAGAGCGGCAGCTCCGAGAGGTGAGAAAGAGCGGCAGCTCCGAGAGGTGAGAAAGAGCGGCAGCTCCGAGAGGTGAGAAAGAGCGGCAGCTCCGAGGGGCTTGAAGTGGGGGGCCTCTTGAGGCCTGCCACCTAGGTCACAAGAGGGTACGGAGCGCGGATGAGGCGGTAGCCTTCTCGCGCCCCCTTAGGAACCTAATGACCAGATTGTGCTGTCCCAGAGGCTTCCCAGAAACTGGGTCGTGATGAGCGGCCGTAGCGGCTACATACACTCCCAGTGTGGAGGGGGGAGAGGTTACTCTCCAGTCTCTCTTGAGGAAGGGACAGCTCTTTCCCGATCGAGCAACTCCGTGGGCCTTCTCTTCGAGAAGAGCACCAGGACGAGAAGAGGCGCCACTTATGGGTGTAAAGCCACCTAGTGGCCGAGGCCCTAGTCTGAGTGGTGTCTCACTCAGGATCTCCTCGTCCCGTCCAGACATGGAAGTTCCAGGGGTCTGCCTGGTATGCCATAATGTGCCCTTCCCCTGGGAAAGGGGGTCCTTCGCCAGGGGGATCGGCCAGGGGGGAGTTGTTGTCAAGAGCCTTAGCTCCGAGAACCAAGTCCGGTTGGGCCGATAGGGCGCAACTAGTACCACTTGATGCTCCTCTTCCCTGGCCTTGCACAAGACCTGTGCAATGAGGCTCACTGGGGGGGAAGGCATACTTCCGCTTACCCCGCGGCCAGCTGTGCGCTAAGGAATCCGTGCCGAGGGGTCCCTCGGTCAGGGAGTACCAAAGCGGCAATGGGAGGAGTCCGGGGAGGTAACAGGTCCCCCTGTGCCTGGCCGAACTGCTCCCATATGAGCCGAACTGCGCGGGGATGGAGTCGCCACTCTCTGCGAGGCGTCTACTGACGAGAGAGCGCGTCGGCTGTCTGGTTCAGGTCGCCTGGGATATGTATGGCTTGCATGGAGCTGATAACCTGCTGACTCCACAGGAGGAGGCGTCGGGCGAGTTGTGTTAGCTGCCGTGAGCGAATTCCACCCTGTCAATTGATATATGCCACGGCAGTTGTGCTGTCTGACCGGACCAGCACGTGCTCGCCCTGCACGAGAGGCTGCAGCCTCTTCAGTGCAAGTAGCACAGCCAACAACTCTAGGCAGTTGATATGCCAACGCAGGCGGGGGCTTGTCCACCGCCCCGACACTGCGTGTCCGTTGCACATGACACCCCACCCCTGCAGGGAGGCAACCGTCATCACACAATGTGCCTTGCTGCTCTAGGGGGATCCTGTCCACCAAAAAGGTCATTGAAGACCAGGGGGTTGGGGTGCATCAGCAGAGAGGAGTGATGACCATACGCCTGCTGCCGGTGTGCCACGCTCTCCAGGGAACCCGACTCTGTAGCCAGTGTTGGGGCGGTCGCATGTGCATCAACCCGAGGGGGACCACCCCCACCGAGGATGCCATGTGCCCAGGAGCCTCTGAATTGTTTTAGGGGGACCACTGACTGCCTGAAGTGCTTCAGGAAGTTCAACACTGACTGACCTCGCTCTGAGTCAGTCACGCTGTCATGGGGACGGAGTCGAGTTCCATACCGAGAAAGAGGATGCTCTGCACAGGGGAGAGCTTGCTTTTCTCAGCTGACCTATGGTCCCAACCGGTCTAGGTGCCGGAGCACTAGGTCCCTGTGTGTACACAACAGATCTCGTGAGTGTGCCCAGATGAGCCAGTCGTCGAGATAGTTAGTACCCGCACACCTCTCTCCCCGAGGGGAGTGAGGGAGGCTCCCCCGATCTTCGTGAAGACTCGTGGGGACAGGGACAGACCGAAAGGGAGGATATGCCCGCCCTTGAAAGCTAGACATGAAAGTAAGCGTCCTTCAGGTCGATTGCCATGAACCAATCTTGGCATCTGGTAGACGCCTGGATGTGCTTCTGCGTAAGCATCCTGAACGGCAGCTTGAGTAGGTGCCTGTTCAGGGTACGCAGATCTAGCAACCCCTTTTTGGGGACGATGAAGTACGGGCTTCAAAACCCGTTGAACATCCCGGCTAGAGAGACGAGCACGATTGCTTGCCAGATGGGTGGTGACCCTGGCCCGAAGCACAGGAGCATCCTAACCTCTGACTGAGGTTGAAAGGATGTCCTGAACTTGAGCGGGCATCTGGTAAGTTGTATCGCATAGCCGAGACGGATCGTATCCCGTAGCCACCGTGATGGTTTGGGGGCTCTAGTCAGGCTCCCAGGGACCGAGACAGGGGCTAGGGGTATGATCTGCTTCAGGGACCGAGACAGGGGCTAGGGGTATGATCTGCTTCATCGACCTCCCAGGGGGTGGTTCGATGGTGAGCATTGCGGATCCCTTGCCGTGGGGAGGCCCCCGGGGAGGAGATCGGCTCTGCTGCTTACCTGCCTGGTGATTATGTAGCACAACGTACTGTCGTTTGAGAGTGCTGAGGGCTACTGATTATCCTCGACATTGGGTCTCGCCGTGACGCAACGTCGAGTTGCCGAGCACCGTCGTGTAGAGGGTGAGAGCGGCTGTGATAAACACCCAGAGAGAGAAGAAACTCTTATGAGAGTGGGCTGTTGGGACGGGGCAGGAACCGTCCCGGATCGACCACCCAGCAATGGAATGGCTGGTGTCGGGCCCGATGGCATTCTCAATCTCCCTGGGGTCTTCCCATGAGGGCCGCTTCAGCTTTCGCCACGGCTGCTGACGGGGCGATGGTCTCCTCTTCAATGTCCCTTCCCGGGGGGCCGCCTGAGTGGGGGGCACCAGAGCCGGAGGGCGTCGAGGAGGACCAGGGCTGCTGGGAAGCAGATGGTGCACGGGACTCGACGGCCGAGAAACTGGGTCGGATGAGCGGCCGTAGCGGCTACATACACTCCCAGTGTGGAGGGGGGAGAGGTTACTCTCCAGTCTCTCTTGAGGAAGGGACAGCATGTTCCCGATCGAGCAACTCCGTGGGCAACCTTCGGTCGCCCATAGAGCGAGGTCGGTGGCGGCGCGGAGTTCCTGCATAAGCGCTGGGTCGGTCTTACCCTCGTGGAGCTCTCTCAACGCCTTGGCCTGGCAGGAGCCATAGCGTGGAGAGAGGAGGCAGCTTGGTCCGCCTCAATGTAAGCTCTTGACACCGGAGATGCAGAGACCCTCCATGCTTTGGACGGGAGTCTAGGTCGAGCCCCTCAGGTGGCCGCCACCTGCGGGCACGAGTGCACCCGGAAGGCGGACCTTCTCAGCGTTCTCAAACATCTTATTTTAGGAAGAGCATTACTGGAAACAGTGAATCTCTGGCCACTGTCTGAGTCACAAATCTCAGACATAATCCACCTGGGGGACATCGACGTATCCTCTAGCTGCCTCACCCTCGAGGGAAGAGAGGGTGACAGAACTTGTTTGACGTGAATGTGCCAGAAAGTGGCGTTCCAGGTCTTACTAAGTTCTTCATGCACTTCCGGTAAACACGGAACTGGGGGCGGTTGCGGCCTGAAGCCGCGCTCAAACCCGAGGCACCACGTAACCAGCCGCGAGCGCTGGGAGAGGCAGTGCGGGCACTGCAACCCAATGCTCACGGCGGTCCGGGAAAGCATGGCTGACATTTTGACTTTCGCCTCTTCCTGGGCTCGACCCCCGAGGGAGGGAGCCCGAGGAATCGTCGGATGGCAGTACGTCACCCCCCGATGCTGCAAGAGACAACTCATCACCACGCATCGTGTCCGAATACGTGGTTGAGGAACAAGACGGTGGGACCGTCTCCTGGGGAATGGTCAGACGAGCTAGACGAGGTGCGAACGGTCCGTGAGCCAGTGGCTGGCGGATTAACGCTCACAGTAATCCTCATATCAACCTCGCTGCTTGCCGTAGTGTCCCGTGGGAACACAGCCACCTGTGACACAACGTCTGAATCGTCAACCTCCCGCAGTGCGGGCAGGACGTAACCACAACGTCTGCCCCAGCGTACTGGAAGCAGACACCGTGTCCGTCCCCCTCCTCGATGAGTGCGTTGCACCCATGAGAACAGCGGGACATGCCACGCTGGAGAAATTTGCTCTTTTAGAAAAAAACACTCGAACACTCCTGGTACTGCCGAGACACCCAGGGGAAGTCGCTGCAGAAAGGGACCGTCCGCAGCACCACGTCGTAAGATTCCAGCAGTAATTTGGCGTAGAGTTTGAAGTCTCGAAGTCGATCAGTGTGAAGTCTCCGAAGAACAAAAGGTGAATGAATGCAGCACGCCGTCTCCCTTTTATACCCGGATTTCATTGGCCTTTTCTAAATTAGTCAGAAGTTGATAGGTTCTCAAGAGCGAACCCATCTGTCGGCTCGACACAACGTCGAGAGACCGACAGAAAGGGAACGTGCCCTTCCCCTGCGAAAGAAGGTCCTCCGTCAGGGGAATCGGCCAGGGGGGAGTTGTTGTCAGAAGCACCAGCTCTGAGAACCAAGTCCGGTTGGGCGAGTAAGGCGCAACTAGTACCACTTGATGCTCCTCTTCCCTGACATTGCACAAGGTCTGTGTGATGAGGCTCACTGGGGGGTAGGTGTACTTCCGCTTGTCCCGCGGCCAGCTGTGCGCAAGGGCATCCATGCCGAGGGGTGCCTCGGTCAGGGAGTACCAAAGCGGACAATGGGTGGAGTCTGGGGATGCAAACAGGTCCACCTGTGCCTGGTCGAACTTCTCCCAAATGAGCCGGACTGCGCGGGGATGGAGTCGCCACTCTCCGCGAGGCGTCGACTGATGAGAGAGCGCATCGGCTGTCTGGTTCAGGACACCCGGGATGTGTGTGGTTCGCAGGGAGCTGATCACCTGCTGACTCCAGAGGAGGAGGCGCCGGGCGAGTCGTGTTAGCTGCCGTGAGCGAATGCCACCCTGACGATTGATATACGCCACAGCAGCTGTGCTGTCCGACCGGACCAGCATGTGCTTGTCCTGCACGAGAGGTTGTAGCCTCTTCAGTGCAACGCTAGGCAGTTGATATGCCAACGCAGGCTGGGGCCCGTCCACCGCCCCTCCTCTCTGCACACGGCACCCCAACCTTGCAGGGAGGCATCCGTCGTCACTACGACGTTCCTTGTCACCTACCCTAGGGGACCCTGTCCGCAAGAAGGTCATTGAAGACCAGGGGGTTAGGGTGCGTCGGCAGAAAGGCGTGATGACCATACGCCTGCTGCCGGTGTGCCACGCTCTCCAAGGAACCCGACTCTGTAGCCAGTGTTGGAGCAGTCGCATATGCATCAACCCGAGGGGGACCACCCCCGCCGAGGATGCCATGTATCCCAGGAGCCTCTGAAATTGTTTCAGGGGGACCGCTGACTGCCTGAAAAGCTTAAGGCAGTTCAACACTCTGTAGTCAGTCGCGCTGTCATGGAGACAGAGTCGAGTTCCATACCGAGAAAGAGGATGCTCTGCATCAGGTCCCTGTGTGTACACAACCAGATCTTGCGAGTGAGCCAAGATTAGCCAGTCGTCGAGATAGTTCAGTACCCGCACACCTCTTTCCCTGAGGGGAAGGAGGGCGGCTTCCACGATCTTCGTGAAGACACGTGGAGACAGGGACAGACCGAAGGGGAGGACCCTGTACTGATATGCCCGCCCCTCGAAAGCGAACCGCAGGAACGGCCGATGACGAGGGAGGATCGAGACATGAAAGTACGCGTCCTTCAGGTCGATTGCCATGAACCAATCCTGACATCTGACGGACGTCAGGATGCGCTTCTGCGTGATCATCTTGAACGGCAGCTTGTGTAGGTGCTTGTTCAGGACACGCAGATCTAGGATGGGGCGCAGCCCTCCGCCTTTCTTTGGGACAATGAATTACGGGCTGTAGAACCCGTTGAACATCTCTGCTGTGGGGACGGGCTCGATCGCTCCTTGCCTCTGACCGAGGTGGAGAGGATGCCCCAAAACTTGGGCGGCCATCTGGCGAACTGGATCGCATAGCCGAGACGGATCGTCCTCCCTAGCCAACCTGACGGCCTGGGAAGCCGAAGCCAGGCTCCCAGGAACCGAGACAGGGGGCCTAGGGGTTTGATCTGCTTCATCATCCCTGCGGGGGGTGGTTCGATGGCCAGCAATACAAATCCCTTGCCGGGGGAGGGACCCCGGGGAGGAGATCGGCTGTGCTGTTTTTCCTGCCTGGCATTTACACAGCTCAAAGCACTGTCTGACTGAGAGTGCTGAGGGCTGGTGTTTACACTCAACGTTGCGCTTCGCCATGGTGCAACGTCGAGTTGCCGTCCACTGTCGTGCCGAGAGTGGAGCGGCTGTAATGACCCACAGAGAGAGAAAACTCTTTTTGTAAGTGGGCACTGGCCCGGAGGGGGCCAGCAGATGGTGAGACGAAGCAGGAACCGTGGCTGGGGTCGGGCCCGATGGTGGTCTCGATCTCCCTGGGGTACCCAGTCAGGGCCACTTCTGCTTCCGCGACGGCTGCTGACGGGGTGGCGGTTTCCTCTTCGACGTCCTTTTCCGGGAGGCAGCCTGAAAAGGGGGCGCCGGAGCCGGTGTTGAAGAGGGCCAGGGCTGCTGGGAAGCAGACGCCGCTTGGGATCTCAAAGGCCTGGAGGTGGCCGAGTCGCGGCGGGGCAGGATGTGCTTGATCGCCTCCGTCTGCTTCTTCACCGTCGAGAACTGCTGGGAGAAGTCCTCGACGGTATCACCAAACAGCCCACCCTGCGAGATGGGGCGTCGAGAAAGCGAACCTTCTTGGTTCCGCATCTGCGCAATGTTCAGCCAGAGGTGTCTCTCCTGGACCACCTTGGTGGACATCGCCTGACCCAGGGCCCGCGCTGTCACCTTAGTCACCCATAGAGCGAGATTGGTGGCGGTGCGGACTTCCTGCATTACCACTGGGTCGGTCTTACCCTCGTGGAGCTCCTTCAACGCCTTGGCCTGGTGGACCTGCAGGATGGCCATGGCGTGGAGGGAGGAGGCAGCCTGGCCCGCAGCAGTGTAAGCCTTCGACACCAGGGATGCCAAAAACTTACACGCCTTGGAAGGGAGTCTAGGCCGAGCTCTCCAGGTGGCCGCCGTCTGCGGGCACAGGTGCACCGCTACAGCACGCTCCACCTGGGGAAGCTCGCCATAGCCCCTGGCTGCCCCACCATCGAGGGAAATAAGGCCGACAGAGCCGGTGTGACGGGAGCGGGCCGTGAGAGGATCGCTCCACGTCTTACTGAGCTCCTCGTGCACTTCCGGGAAGAACGAGACCAGGGCCGGGCGCGGCTTGGAGTCGCGCTCAGACCCAAGGTACCACGTATCCAGCCGCGAGCACTGGGGTGGAGGCAGTGTGGTACACTGCCCAATACTCGCGGCAGCCCGGAATAGCATGGATGACATCTCGACGTCCGCTTCTTCCTGGGCTCGACCCCCTGAGGGAGGGAGCTCCGAGGAATCGTCGGGGTCGGACGCCAATAGGTCGCCCTCCGATGCTGCAATCGACATCTCATCTTCGTCACGCACTCCTGAGTACGTGGCCGAGGAACAAGACGGGGTGGGACCGTCTCCTGGGGGACGGTCAGATGAGCGAGACGGGGCGCGGGCAGTCCGTGAGCCTGTGGCTGACGGGTTAACGCTCACAGTGATCCCCACATCACCCCCGGTGCTAGCCGAAGCGGACGGCGGGGCCGTAGCCACCGCGGTCTCAGAACGGGTAGCAGAGGAGGTGGCGGCTGTGTCCATGAAGAACACAGCTACCCGTGACCGCAACGTCTGGATCGCCATCCGCCCGCAGTGCGGGCAGGACTTATCCACAAAGGCTGCCTCAGCGTGCCGGAGACCCAAACACCTGAGGCAGACATCGTGTCCGTCCCCCTCCTCGATGAGCGCGTTACACCCACGAGAACAGCGGGCCATGCCACGCTGGAGAAATTTGCTCTTTTAGAAAAGGTAATCTGCTCGAACACCTCCGGAACTGCTGAGACGCCCAGGGGAGAGTAGCTGCAGGAAGGGACTGTCCGCTGCACCACGTCGTAGATCCAGCAGGAAGATAGACCGAAGCGAAGATCCTCGTAGAATCATCAGATGCACAGGCTCTGAAGATCAAAAGGTGAATGAATGCAGCACACCGTCTTCCTTTTATACCCAGATATCTGGGGCGGAGTCCGGCATGCAAATTTCATTTGCCAATTTTCATTGGCCTTTTGTAAATAATCAGAAGCTGATAGGTTCTCAAGTCAAACCCCATCTGTCGGCTCGACACAACATCGAGAGACCGACAGAAAGGGAACCGGGATTCATCCGTGAAGAGAACACCTCTCCAAAGTGCCAGACGCCATTGAATGTGAGCATTTGCCCACTCAAATTGACGACGAACTGCAGTCAGGTCGAGACCCCGATGAGGACGACGAGCATGTAGATGAGCTTCCCTGAGACAGTTTCTTACAGTTTGTGCAGAAATTCTTTGTTTATGCAAACCGATTGTTGCAGCAGCTGTCCGGGTGGCTGGTCTCAGACAATCTTGGAGGTGAAGATGCTGGATGTGGAGGTCCTGCGCTAGTGGTTACACGTGGTCTGCGGTTGTGAGGCCGGTTGGATGTACTGCCAAATTCTCTGAAACGCCTTTGGAGATGACTTATGGTAGAGAAATGAACTTTCAATTCACGGTCAACAGCTCTGGTGGACATTACTGCAGTCAGCATGCCAATTGCACGCTCCCTCAAAACTTGCGACATCTGTGGCATTGTGCTGTGTGATAAAACTGCACATTTTACAGTGGTCTTTTATTGTGGCCAGCCTAAGGCACACCTGTGCAATAATCATGCTGTCTAATCAGCATCTTGATATTCCACACCTGTGAGGTGGATGGATTATCTCGGCAAAGGAGAAGTGCTCACTAACACAGATTTAGACAGATTTGTGAGGAATATTTGAGAGAAATAGGCCTTTTGTGTACATAGAGAAAGTCTTAGATCTTTGAGTTCAGCTCATGAAAAATGGGGGCAAAAACAAAAGTGTTGCATTTATAATTTTGGTCAGTGTAATAAGAAGTTTGGACAATTAAGTAAAAGTCAAAACAACATTGGTGCGTAATGCTATATTTTAAGTGTTGAATCCCATTTTGTAGACACGGTTCACTAATGTGTCTGCACCACATTTACGCAGTGTGTACATAGCCATGGGAAGTGGGGGTGCTGCGGGTGCTGCAGCCCCCCTGACGTCGAGCGAAATAAAAAATGAAACAGTGTGAAAGATAAATAAATAAAGGCAGAGACTATTTGCACTAGGTCCACCCACCAATATGTGATTGGAATAGAAAAAGTGTATTCATTTTAAACAATGACTCCAGTGGCGTAAGGTGTAGTCCATGGTAACGACTGGGTTACAACTGTCAATCATTACATTTACTTTCATTCCGTACAAACGTGGAACCCTGCGTGGAACCATTTATACGTGGTTTCACTACTGAAACTTAGCAGTGTGTACCATTGATAATTTGTTAAGAAACTAAGGCTTAACATCTTTTATAAGGCTTAATTTTGCTTCTGAAGAAATTGTATCTTGATTTAATAATTGTTTACTTAATATTTCTGCTATATGATTCTGTGATATTTCTGCAAAACAAGACAAACAATTCTTTATTTGTTACAGTGCACTTGTAACCCGTTTTAATATAAAAAATTAGGCACTATGATGACTATTGTTGGTGTTGCACAAAAAAGGAGAGGTCCCCCGCTTTTAAAAAGTAACTAAGTAACTTTTACTTAGTAAAGTAAATTTTAAACAAACTACTTTTTACTTTTACTTGAGTAGATTTTTTGACTGGTAATTTTACTTAAGTACAATTTCATCTAAGTAGTAGTACTTGTATTTGAGTATAATATTTTTTTTTACTTTTTCCACCTCTGATTGTTACATGTTGTATAGTTGAGGACGATGAAAGCATTCATCTGTTGCTTGACTCCAGTGATTCAGATAAGGAAGCAAATACATTTCTGGTAAGCATACAACTAACTACCTTTTAACAACCAAGAACATATCAGAAGCTCCTGAATTAAGTTTCTGCACTGTAAAAAAATCTTTCCAGCCTTACATTTTTATGTACAATAAACTTGGCTTTACAAGTTATTTAATCTTTTTTGCATTACTTCAATAAGTTAAAGTAAGGTAAGCAATTTCAACTTGTTTTTTTAAGTTACTGTATATCAACTCAATTTCACGTTATATCCCCAACATAAAATACTAATCTTGTAACACTCCACGTTTTTTAACTGCTAATACAAAGTTAATACAAAAAAATGGGGACTAAGCTCCGGTAAAAGTATATATATATATATTTAAGACTCAAAGGGAGACACAATCAATTTACCACAAGGCAGCCTAAAGTGTATTATACAAGACAATATTTTCATTAAAGACAAACAAAAACCCTGTGGATGAATGAGTGCGTGCGAAAAGTCCAAAGTCCAACGTGTGTATACAGTTCGGATCAGTCTCACTGGTATGTGATGTAATAATAGGTGGGAGCAGAATTCCGTGACAGTAATTGTATGTCCTAAAGGGGAAGTAATCCGTAATACCCAAAAATATAATACTCCTCCAGGAGATGGCATACAAACTGTAGAGCAGCAAAGAAATAGATATATCCTCCTTAAACAGTGATCGCCAGGGCAAAAGTATATCCATGTTACCATGCTCCTTTTCCGTCGGTAAGCTGGTCCCTTTATAGTTCAAAAACAGGGATAGCTTCCGGCAACAACTCAGGGTCACGGGAATGTCTTGCGAGAGCGCAAAACAGGTCAAACACCTCATGATGAGGCAAACACAGACCATATGGGGACAATAAAAACTAATCCCAATTAATTAGCGCTTGTAACACAGCAATATATAAATGTCTTCCCATGTGTGGCTACGCCGCAAGCTGAAATTACTTGTAAAGCTAAGTTGTACTTAAAAATTGAAAGCAACATATTTAAATTTATTATAGCCCTTTAACTATACAAATTCATGTGCTGAGTATAGTCATTTAATGTGCGCGGCTGTTCCAAGATGAGTTGTTAATGTGCATTTTATATTTGCATAGGATGAGTTTGCTTCCAGAGGAGCACAGGGAGGCCTATCTGAACATGCCAGATGAAGAGGAAAATGGAAGTGACCAGTCTGTAGAAAAGCCAGAAGCCTTGCTGATGAAATTATTGGCCATGATGATGTTGCCGTGGCAAGCTAGTTTCAAGATTTAAGACAGTTCATAGGGACAGCTGGAAATGCTCTTTGTGTTGATTTCCTCACTGCCTTTGCAAGCAATATACCAAAAACTTTATTCTCTCTGAGGAAATGGACAGGGATTGTCCATGATCATTTTGAACAATATGTGGTTTGTCCAAAATGTATGGTAATATACATGCAATCAGAAACCTATCTTTTGACCGAGGTCAAAAGAGATGTACAAAGGTGTTTAAACCTTGTAGTTACATCCCATTCTCCAGACACCCAGAGAACAACTCGGCACAGAAGAATTGTGGTTCTGCCTTGCTAAGAAAGGTGAAGTTTTCAAGCAGGAAAGTGTTTGTCTATCCAATTTGGCCTTACTGTTACAACAGTGTTAGGGCCTGATCAGACAGAATGCGCCTTTTGCTGTTAGATGCACCTCTTTTGAATTGTTTTTAGTTGGCAGGGAGCATTTTGCATGCTGCTTATGTGTGCCAGGCGCCTCGCGTTTTTCCGCCTCGTGTTTTTGGTGGAGTGCTCCGAGCCTTAAGTTGACAAAAAATCAACTCTGAGCAGAAAAGCGCTTGACATCATGCTCCTTTTTCCCCATTGTCCAATCGAATGAAAGGAGAGGCGGGCCTTCCGATATGTTGACGGAACTTTACAGTTGCTTGAAACATCCATAGACTGCAATGATGAAGGAGAAACTTGTGTGGCTGACGCGGGTTAACCGAGCAAGGTCAGAGCAAGCCCCTCTGCTTGTACCTTTTTAACGTTTCTGATAATATGACAGTTAACAGCAACTAGAGCGCTCACGCTATAATCCTTGACTGACAGGACAGCTGTTTCGGTGGTTACCTAGCAACATAGAAAAAAATGCTGCGCACTGCTCTTTTCAAAGAGTAAACCAAAAGCGCAGCGTGCCTCGCGTTTTCGAACAGAAAAGGTGCGTTCTGTGTGATCCCGGCCTTAGGCAGTCTTTGCAAGAGCTTGTTTAAAGACCTGGATTTCCAGAAAAATGTGAACAATGGCAACTGCAGTAAATACCTGAGGTTGTGTTAGGAGATGTATATGATGGACAAGCTGCAGAGTCATTTCCATCAATGGGCTGGAAGTAGCAGACGGATACCTGCAGAGATTTTTAAAATGTGTTGAACTTTCTGCATCCCCAACATGCATTTACATCTTCATTTGATTGATTCATGTTGGTCCTTTTCATTTGAGCATTTATGGAATTCTGGGGAAGTTTAATAACAACAACAACAGGATAATTGAAGTTCAGATAATGAGGCAGTTTCAGCAGAGTCAGCAACTCTGTCTGCCATGGACATGTAAATATGGTGCTGAATTTGCCAGTATCCTAGAAGGTAAAGTGGTTGGGACTTTGTCATGTCATGACACAGCTGATATGCTTTATGTGAACCATGATGTTTTTGTGTCAGCCTTCTGACACTTCTGTTAGAAAACTCTACAGTAGTGCATTTGTCTCCATTCCAGCAGACAATCTTTGAAGAGGCGGACAGAAATGAAAATTGCACAACCTGGATTGTCTGTTATGCCAAAACATGCAAAAGAGTAACATATCTTAATGTAACTTAATCCATAGATGGATCTAGAGCAGTAAACTCGGCATGTGTATATGCTAAGTGGTGTGGAAACACTAAAAGTTTTGAGGAACCCATCCTTGACCCTCTAGCTGGACCACGGTCTGCTACTTTCAAGAGGTTTACTGTTGTAAATGGTCTGTAAAAAGGTCTGCAATTCCAACATGTCATTGCAGAAGTCTCCTGGCTACATCCCCATCCAGACCGACATTTTTACGGGAAGCCAGTAGAAATTTGGAGTTTGCGAGGAACAGATAAATTGTTAGCATTTTGTTTATATATCATTTTTTTTCAATTAGTAGTGTCTTTCAGAAGCTATAAAAATACATACAGTATATGTTTCTCAGGAAATTAAATATAAACAATTTACACCAAAAAACATTTTCAGAGGTTTACACCCACCTGACTTTAAATGAATCGTGTTACCTCTTTGAAGATGGCACCCCATATAAATAAATTGTCACCAAAACTATACCATTCGTTTGTGCTGATTTGTGCCGCACAAATTAACATTTGTGCTGGTTTGGCGTTCAATATATTAAACATTCTTTTTTCGGCTGTGTGGCGTCACTCTCCACCCCATGTCGTCCAAATGGTATCAAATTGGTGCCATTCGTTTGTGCTCGATTTGTGCCATTAAAACAAACTCTGTAACTACTTTCCCTTCCCGAGATATAACAAGAAGAATTTTGGAGCAGTGACGTCACTTTCCACCCCATGTTGTATAAATCACCCCAAACAGGTGGTGTTCGTTTGTGCCGTTAACATGACCATGTAATGTTTTTCCCTGGCTTGCAAATAATAAATATTATTTGCAAATAATAAATATTATTTGCAGCAGTGACGTCACTCTCCAACCCATATCGTCCAAATCACCCCAAACAGGTAGCGTTCGTTTGTGCTCGGTTTGTGCCATTACAATGACCATTGAATGTTTTTCCCTGGCTTGGAAATAATAAATATTATTTGCAGGAGTGACGTCACTCTCCACCCCATGTCGTCCAAATAGCCCCAAACAGGTAGCGTTAGTTTGTGCTTGATTTGTGCTGTTAAAAGAAATTTGTGTACTATGATTTTTCTTTAATATAACAAAACTGTAGCCATTAGGAGATACGTCAGTTTTCACCCCGTGTCCTCTAATCGCTTCCAACTGGCGCAGTTCGTTTGTGCTCGATTTGTGCTGTTCTATGCCTGAAAGAAACATAACCGGTTCCCATCTTTAGACATTAGCTTGTCTATTCTTGACTTTATGCGGCGTTGCACAGATCAATCGGTCAGCGCTGCATCGCAACTTAGTCCAACAAGTCTCTATGTGTTTGCGTGGTGCTGGTTGTATCGTACTGTCATCTTTTTGTTATGGAATTTGGTGTCTAATACACATCTGAATAAAAAAAAAATATTACTTTTTAAAATAAATATTTCAAAAAAGAATAACGTACATAATCTGACAATTAAAATGTTAATAGTTAGAATTGGCTTTCCCTGCCATACCAGAACTGACGACATCTCTAAATATGTTTTTCAAATTAGAACATTGTTTATTCTGAAATTATCTTTACCTACTGATTAGCCTAATAATGCTGAATGTAGATACAAAAATAGTTGGGGAAATAGTTGTAAAGTTGTGCTTTATTTGTATGCTAGTTTCAACGCTTTATGATATTTACACGTGGATGTTACTTACCTGTGAATGTACCTGTGGATGTGATTGTATTTACTCAACTTTGGATGTACCTGTGGGTGTTGTTGCGTTTAATCACCTGTGGATGTACCTGTGGATTGTTATCTGTCGTTTGTTCATCTGTTCACCTCCATTAAACCATCAGTTCACTTCAGTTCCTTGTGTGGCATTGTCCATCAGTCTGGAAGTGTTACAGAAGACCTGACCACCCATACGATGACCACTCTGTCACCATCTTCATCACTGGACACCTTCGCCACTCTAGTGTAGGGTTGTCGCGATTGGTCGATATAATCGACATCAATATTTTTGATCGACCAGTCGTTTTATATTATTTTAACTTCTAAATTTCGGAACCGATTCCAGTCTTTGTCCATCAGAAAAGAACACCCAATGACTGCACCAGACCACACATTTAGCGACTCTTAAGTCATAA
The DNA here is from genome assembly GCF_024868665.1 of Triplophysa rosa. Classification (NCBI taxonomy): domain Eukaryota; kingdom Metazoa; phylum Chordata; class Actinopteri; order Cypriniformes; family Nemacheilidae; genus Triplophysa; species Triplophysa rosa. Next base: position 63,805 of record NW_026634126.1, read on the forward strand.
CTGGATATTCTGCTGAACCATCAAGTCTGTCGATCTATTTACTGATATAGATGGGCAAGCTTGGAGTTATATTCCCGTTTTGTCAAACGCAAGGCAACCAATATGTTCACTTTTCCTTGTTTTTTTTCAAGGTTATGCGCTTTTTGTTCATGCATGCAATAAAGGTTAATATTTTGGAAAATAAGAGTTAACTGAGTGATTATTATTTGTAAATTATTCCAGAAGAAACTATTTATCTTTATATTAATGCACACTTAAAGAATGCGAGCTGTGTTAGGAGTGCTAAAAGCACTGCATCACTATAAAGGAGACTAGTTAGCTTTACCCTAAAGAAAACAGCAACTTAGTAAGTAGTGAAGCAAGTTTTCCGTTGTTTATGATGAGAATATCTCTGAACTTTTGATCATCCCGTGTATGCGTCGCGTTTGCGTTACGGAGGCGGCTCACATGAGCTGCAGCTCCGCCATCTCACGTATAAAAAAACTTGCTGTAGTTTACACAGGACAAGCGGGAAATGTGCATTGATACACACGTTACTTTGATATGTGAACTGTCTTTGTAGTGTTTTTTTGTGGAGGGAAAGATGTGGCTATTTATTTCACCTCTGCCGGCATGCCCTAAACATCAACTTGGCACTATAAATCGCTATTTTTCAGCAATAAACAAGCTAATTTTGCCAAGATGTTTTCAGACACGACAGACAAGATGTTACAGAATAATATTTTAACAAAAACCCAATTTTGACCTCATTTTTATTTTTGGATATTCCTGAGAACCTCCCTGTGTGACATTCGACAGGTTGTCCCATGATCGCATCACCTTGACTTTCTTCCGCGCATTTATATATTGAATTCGACTCTACAAAGTATGTGAAAAACAATACATATGATGATCATATGATAACTCGAGTGTTCATGTATGTTCTCTAAATTAGGTATTGTGGCCAGTCTGCTTTATTAATGGGTTTTCATTCGCTTTGCTTAAGCTTTTTGTTCTGTGCCCTTTTACTCAAACGCATATTTTCGATTAAGAAACTCAGGATTAATTTCTGAAAATGCCATATTTTAGCCTAATATATAGTGATTTTTTTACATTTTTTTGCACAAATATACAAAATATACTGATGAATTATATTACATTTAGAGGCCGCTGTGTTCCGTTGTAATTTGTATTGAGGCTTCGTTCATTTGCACTAAACAGCCCAAACAGTTAGCTTTTAATTATTTTCTATTTGACTATTTATATTTAGCTTAAAATGGCTGTTGTCCTTTTTTTAAAAATAAAAAGACTCATTGCTGCTTGTCATTCTGCATTTATCAATAAATTACAAAAAGTATATATTTTTCTGTAAAACATCTATCTTTGTAATTTAACAATGAAAAATTATTCATTTAGAATAGTAGATTATTCGATAAATTAGTCGATAGATTAGTCGATATAAAAATAGTTGTTAGTGGCAGCCCTACTCTAGAGCCATTTACAGACCCCCTTTCTGACCTGGACTTTGACATCACCTCTCCAGAAACCCAGCTTATGCAGCTCTGCCAGGACGGCATGTCTGGAGGAAGGATTTTTTCGAGGTGTGCAGACTGGTGAGTTGGAGCGACCCCGAAATTAACCATTTATTTATGTCTGGATTGGATGATGAGCTACTCCCCGGAGGACTTTATTAACCGAGTCCTCCAGGCGGTGGGGTGTGAATTCTTCATCGGGAAAAGTGATGAGAGCGAGTACAGTAGTCATCCTGTCCCAGCCGTAAATGGCGGGGTTGTTTCGGCTCACCCTGAATGTGCGCCTCATTCCCCTCAGTCCAGCTCTCCGAACCCCACGGATCCCGCCCCGAACCAGAGATCAGCCAGCCACCACTCCTCAGCATGGAGCGCTCACCAGATGTCACCGCTGACGGAGAGCCTGAGCCCCCAGTGACACCAGCACGCGACCCAGTGACTGCGCCTGCGTTTGCCCTGGAGCCTTATCCCCGAAATGTGTCTGACCAGGCACGCGAGTGGCTACACCGTGCGCCGCCTTGGGAATTCTGGTGGACTTCAAGGGCTTTGAGGGAAGCCCCGCCCTTACTCCCACCACTGAGGGTGAGCTGCAAACGGCCTCTGAACTTCTTGACTGGACTAATGTTATTGACTTTTGGCTGCTCCCTTCCCCTCTGGTCCTATCCAGTGCTTCCTCGTCCCCGACCAGCGCTTCCACGTCCCGCCCAGCCCTCCCTCAGCAGCCAACACTCCTTCACCAGTCTCCAAGAAGCTCTCGCCTCTCCCTCTTTGCCTTCATCAGCCAGTTTGTCACCCTGGATCTGTTGGCACCCAGAAATCCCTCTGCTCCCCCTCAGCACACTAGCATCGTTGGGTCGGATGACCCTCAGGATATCCAACCGCCAACTACCCCTAAAATGGAGTATCCCATGTCTCCGCCCTCAGCCTCCGAGACCCAGACTCCACCTCGGTCCTCCGACCCAGCGGCTACACCTCGGCTCCTGCCTCCCTCGTCTTTGCCGTGGCCCGTCATCTCACTTGCTCCACTAGGTTCCCTCATCCCTGCGGCTCTGCCTTGGTCAGTCGTCGACTATCCGCCACCTCGGGGCACCTATCCTCTGACTGCGCCTTGTCTCTTTGCCCCTTCGCCTCTGTCAGGCTCCTCCTCCCTTTGGCTCCACCTCCATCCTCAGTCGCTCTGGCTCCGTCGCGGCCTGCCGTGTTCACGCCATTGCCTCGGTCTCCTGAGCCTTCGGCTTTGCCTCGGCCCCTCCGCCTGCGCAGCTCCACCCTGGACTCCTCCCTCGTCATCTCCGTTGCTCGTCCCCAGGGTGTCGTCCGTCAGCTCTCCACCATGGCTCCTGACTCCTTCCCTCGACTCTGGCCTGGGACCTCCGTAGTTCCGGCCCTTTGTGATATTTACTCGTGGATGTTACTTACCTGTGGATGTAACCTGTGTATGTTATTGTGTTTACTCACCTGTGGATGTACCTGTGGATATACCTGTGGAATTACAGTACCTGTGGATTGTTACCTGTCGTTTGTTCAGCTGTTCACCTCCATTAAGCTAACAGTTCACTTCAGTTCCTTGTGTGGCATCGTCCATCAGTCTGGAAGTGTTACACCAGCCACCATAGTTGAATGTATACCGGGTGCCAGTGCGTCTGACATTTGATCATATTTATATTTAATTATTTATCCGTGCACATGATTATTATTTTTTATATTTATTTCTCAAATACGTCATGTTGCAAATAACCTTGAAGAACTTGAAGCTGTAACAGAAACTTTTAACAACATTTTCTCTAACACCATAGAAACTGTCGCTCCCCTTCAGTTGAAGAAGATAAAAGTAAAAGCACTGGCACCATGGTATGACCATAACACACCTGCCCTTAAAAAAGCTAGAAGAAAAATGGAATGTATATGGAAAACTACACAATTACAGAAGTATTAACATAGTACTACACAAGTACAAAAGTACAGTATCTCACAGCAATGAGTACACCCCTCACATTTTTGTAAAAATTATATTAAATCTTTTTATGTTACAACACTGAAGAAATGACACTTTGCTACAATGTAAAGTTGTGAGTGTACAGCTTGTATAACAGTGAAAATTAGCTGTCCCCTCAAAATAACTCAACACACAGCCATTAATGTCTAAACCGCTGGCAACAAAAGTGAGTACACCCCTAAGTGAAAATGTCCAAATTGGTCCCAATTAGCCATTTTCCCTCCCTGTGTCATGTGATTCGTTAGTGTTACAAGGTTTTAGGCGTGAATGGGCAGCAGGTTTGTTAAATTTGGTGTTATCGCTCTCACTCTCTCATACTGGTCACTGGAAGTTCAACATGGCACCTCATTGCAAAGAACTCTCTGAGGATCTGAAAAAAAAATTGTTGCTCTACATAAAGACGGCCTAGGCTATAAGGACATTGCCAAGACCCTGAAACTGAGCTGCAGCACGGTGGCCAAGATCATACAGCGGTTTAATAGGACAGGTTCCACTCAGAACAGGCCTCGCCATGGTCGTCCAAAGAAGTTGAGTGCACGTGCTCAGCATCATATCCAGAGGTTGTCTTTGGGAAATAGACGTATGAGTGCTGCCAGCATTGCTGCAGAGGTTGAAGGGGTGGGGGCTAAGCCTGTCAGTGCTCAGATCATACGCCGCACACTGCATCAAGTTGGTCTGCATGGCTGTCGTCCCAGAAGGCAGCCTCTTCTAAAGATGAAGCACAAGAAACCCCGCAAGCAATTTGCTGAAGACAAGCAGACTAAGGAAATGGATTACTGGAACCATGCCCTGTGGTCTGATGAGACCAAGATAAACTTATTTGGTTCAGATGGAGTCAAGCGTGTGTGGCGAAAACCAGGTGAGGAGTACAAAGACAAGTGTGTCTTGCCTACAGTCAAGCATGGTGGTGGGAGTGTCATGGTGTGGGGCTGCATGAGTGCTGCCGGCACTGGGGAGCTACAGTTCATTAAGGGAACCATGAATGCCCACATGTACTGTGACATACTGAAGCAGAGCATGATCCCCTCACTTCAGAGACTGGGCCGCAGGGCAGTATTCCAACATGATAACAACCCCAAAATAAGCTGAGGGTAAAGGTGAAGACCTAAACCCTATTGAGCATCTGTGGGGCAACCTCAAACGGAAGGTGGAGGAGCGAAAGGTCTCTAACATCCACGAGCTCCGTGATGTCGTCATGGAGGAGAGGAAGAGGACTCCAGAGAGGACTGAGTTCCGCCTACATCAAGCGTGACCTTTTATAATGTAGTTACGTATTACGTGAAGTCATGAAGGCACATCGCAGAACAGAGCAAGGCGAGCATTTGTGTTTATAAAGCATATACATTTTTATTTTTTTTAGAAAATGGCAGATCGTTTCACTAGATAAGACCCTTATTCATCGTCTGGTATCGTTTAAAGCCCTTGAAGCTGCACTGAAACTGTAATTTTGAAAAAAACCTTCAACCATTTGGAGTCCATTTAAGCCCACTATATGGAGAAAAATCCTGGAATGTTTTCATCAAAAACCTTCATTTCTTTTCGACTAAAGAAAAAAATACATAAACATCTTGGATGACAACAGGGGTGAGTAAATCTCATGAAAATGTATGTTGAAAGTGGACGATTCCTTTAAGGCAGTGCTGGAAAATAATGGTGGCCACACAAAATATTGACACTTTGGGCCCAATTTGGACATTTTCACTTAGGGGTGTACTCACTTGTGGTGCCAGCGGTTAAGATATTAATGGCTGTGTGTAATGTACACTCACTACTTTACATTGTAGCAAAGTTTCATATGAAAAGATATAATAAAATATTTACAAAAATGTGAGGGGTGTACTCACTTCTGTGAGATACTGTATTTCGTGATGCATGGAAGGAGAGTGTATATATGTACATACAGACAGTCTCTGAAAACTGCAAAGACTGCACATCTTAGCAAATTTAGAGAGGAAAATCCTAATAATCCTAGATACCTATTCAAGACAGTTGCAAAAAAATACCTCACAGTGGCAATGATTTTATAAACTACTTCTCCAATAAAATTGAGATCATTAGAGAAAATATGTCAGCTGTGTGGTTGGCCAATGAAGCATTCACTAATACACTTAAGTAACAAAACCCCATGTGAACAGCTTCAGTTATTCACTGCAATTGGACAGGAAGAGCTCACAAAAGTAATAAAAGCAGCTAAATCGTCACTGTGCATGTTAGACCTTATTCCCACTAACCCATTAAATAGGTTTTTCCTGTTGTGACTGATCCTCTGCTCAATATTATAAACTCATCACTTGCATTAGGATATGTCCCAGATGCTTTCAAGCTAGCGGTCATCAGGCCCCTTATAGAAACAGCCACAACTCGATCCGGTAGAATTTGCTAACTTTAGACCAATCTCAACTAGGGCTGGGCGATTAATCGAAAATTAATCAACATTCAGAAGCTCTAACCGACGTATGTTGGTAATTTCGATTACTTTCCCTTTAATATCCATGTCGACGCGTGCCGCTACACCTGACTTTTTTCTTACCAGATCAAAAGAGACTTAAAATATTCGATTTATTTTGGGCATACACATATACAGTATGTAAGACATTGTTATTACAGTTATAGAAACTGTAAGTTGTCTACTTTTACGTGTGTGTGCTTACAACAATATCAAGCGTTGTTATTTTTAAAATATATTATAAAATATACAGGGCGCGTTATCAGCCGTCTCCACTCTGCTCACATAAGTCTGCAAATACTTATCACACAAACATGAAACGTATGTCTAAAGAAAGCTTAAAATGTCTACTTTTAAATGACCCAATTAAAATGGAAATCAAATATTCTGTGGTTATGTAATTTGACAGGTACAGTTGATACGAGACATTCTTCCAGGTCTGCTCCCGTTTAGTAATCACAAGACTTTTAGTCCAAAAATGTGCATATTGTGAGAATAGATATACTAAAACACATTTACTTCATATTTCTTTAGACAGACTAGTGAGTTTTAAGCTCCGTTCAACTATTAAAAACTCTGTTAAACTCCATCTGTTTCTTTCACGTGACAGCTCTTATGACGGCAGGACTGGTGTCTCCAGGCAGGGTCCTAAAGTACACCCGATTTCTCACGACACATGCAGACAGATGATTTGCTGATTTGTGTTGCGTTTGTTCTCCTGTCTTCAGTGGCAGAGGAAATGTTTCCAAAAAATAACACAAAGATGTTTATTATTCGAAATGTTCAATAAATAACCATAAATACTTTGTATTTTCTTTGATTATCTAAAAATAACATGAGATTAGAAATGTTTCATTAGAAAAAATACCACACCTTTAGTTGGGCATATTTACACTACAAACCTTGTCAGTGATCAACTCAGGCAAAAAACAAAGAAAAATAAACAAAGACAAAATAATTGTTCAATAATCATAATCGAGAGAAAATGTTCAATTAACCAAAATTTTGATTTTAGGCCAAATCGCCCAGCCCTAATCTCAACCCTCCCTTTTTTATCTAAAATACTTGAAAAAGTAGTCTCAAGCCAACTATGCACATTCCTGCAGGAAAATATCTTATATGAAAAATTTCAGTCAGGACTTGGGCTCTGCACGGAGACAGCACTACTTATTTTTGTTTTTTATTTTTAATAAATTTGCAAGCTGTCAAAAATCAGTTTTTGTTTTGTCATTATTGTGCATGGAGTGTAGATTAATGTAAAAAAAAAATCATTTAAAGTAGTTTAAGATAAGGCAGCAGCATAACAAAATGTGAATAAAATGAAGGGGATGAATACTTTTGCAAGCCACTGTATGTTGGCATTGGTGGTCAGGCATTAGCCTGGTTTAAATACTAAATGTCCAATCGCTACCACTTTGTTTATGTAAATAATGAAATGTCACATAAATCTCGGGTTAAATTCGGAGTGCCACAAGGATCAGTTTTAGGGCCCATCCTTTTTTCACTTAACATGCTTCCCTTAGGAGACATTATCAGGAAACAAAGTACAAACCCGATTCCAAAAAAGTTGAGACACTGTACAAATTGTGAATAAAAAAGGAATGCAATAATTTACGAATCTCATAAACTTATATTTTATTCACAATAGAATATAGATAACATATCAAATGTTGAAAGTGAGACATTTTGAAATGTCATGCCAAATATTGGCTCATTTTGGATTTCATTAGAGCTACACATTCCAAAACAGTTGGGACAGGTAGCAATAAGAGGCCGGAAAAGTTAAATGTACATATAAGGAACAGCTGGAGGACCAATTTGCAACTTATTAGGTCACTTGGCAACATGATTGGGTATAAAAAGAGCCTCTCAGAGTGGCAGTGTCTCTCAGAAGTCAAGATGGGCAGAGGATCACCAATTCCCCCAATGCTGCGGCGAAAAATAGTGGAGCAATATCAGAAAGGAGTTTCTCAGAGAAAAATTGCAAAGAGTTTGAAGTTATCATCATCTACAGTGCATAATATCATCCAAAGATTCAGAGAATCTGGAACAATCTCTGTGCGTAAGGGTCAAGGCCGGAAAACCATACTGGATGCCCGTGATCTTCGGGCCCTTAGACGGCACTGCATCACATACAGGAATGCTACTGTAATGGAAATCACAACATGGGCTCAGGAATACTTCCAGAAAACATTGTCGGTGAACACAATCCACCGTGCCATTCGCCGTTGCCGGCTAAAACTCTATAGGTCAAAAAAGAAGCCATATCTAAACATGATCCAGAAGCGCAGGCGTTTTCTCTGGGCCAAGGCTCATTTAAAATGGACTGTGGCAAAGTGGAAAACTGTTCTGTGGTCAGACGAATCAAAATTTGAAGTTCTTTTTGGAAAACTGGGACGCCATGTCATCCGGACTAAAGAGGACAAGGACAACCCAAGTTGTTATCAGCGCTCAGTTCAGAAGCCTGCATCTCTGATGGTATGGGGTTGCATGAGTGCGTGTGGCATGGGCAGCTTACACATCTGGAAAGGCACCATCAATGCTGAAAGTTATATCCAAGTTCTAGAACAACATATGCTCCCATCCAGACGTCGTCTCTTTCAGGGAAGACCTTGCATTTTCCAACATGACAATGCCAGACCACATACTGCATCAATTACAACATCATGGCTGCGTAGAAGAAGGATCCGGGTACTGAAATGGCCAGACTGCAGTCCAGATCTTTCACCCATAGAAAACATTTGGCGCATCATAAAGAGGAAGATGCGACAAAGAAGACCTAAGACAGTCGAGCAACTAGAAGCCTGTATTAGACAAGAATGGGACAACATTCCTATTCCTAAACTTGAGCAACTTGTCTCCTCAGTCCCCAGACGTTTGCAGACTGTCATAAAAAGAAGAGGGGATGCCACACAGTGGTAAACATGGCCTTGTCCCAACTTTTTTGAGATGTGTTGATGCCATGAAATTTAAAATCAACTTATTTTTCCCTTAAAATGATACATTCTCTCAGTTTAAACATTTGATATGTCATCTATGTTGTATTCTGAATAAAATATTGAAATTTGAAACTTCCACATCATTGCATTCTGTTTTTATTCACAATTTGTACAGTGTCCCAACTTTTTTGGAATCGGGTTTGTACATTTCCATTGTTATGCTGATGACACCCAGCTTAACATTTCCTCAGAACCGAGTGATCACGACCAGTTTTCAAAGCTAACAGATTGCGTTAATGACATTAAAAACTCTATGGCCAACAACTTTCTTAAATTCTAACAAGACTGAGCTATTAATTATTACACCAAAAGCCAGTAAATATAAAAATGAATAATATCTGAAAATGAAATATAAAAAAATGCAGCAGCCATAGTGCTAACTAGATCAATGAAATTTGACCATATAAGCCCAATTCTTTAATCACTGCACTGGCTGCCTATTAAGTTTCCGACTAATAACTTATAAAGCATTGAATGGTCTAGCGCCTCAGTATCTTTGTGAACTACTGTCAGATTACAATCCATCATGCGCTGCGGTCGCAAAACTCTGGTCTGTTAATATTTCCCAGAATATCAAAATGTTGTAAAGGTGGTCGATCATTTTCGTGCTTGACTCCTAAACTCTGGAATAGCCTCCCCAGCAATGTTCAGAATTCAGACACACTCAATCGGTTTAAAACTAGACTAAAGACTCATTTCTTTAATTTATATAATATAGCTTTTACCTAACTCACGATAACACTATTAACTCAATGTAAGTAGTCTATGCCGCAATATAGTTAGCTTGTCGGAACAGAACACACACATCATAACGTGCAACTTTCTTACACTGTCTATGAGCGGCCTCTACGCTAATATCAGTTTGTTTTGTTGTCATGTCCCGTGTGAACTACTGTCAGATTACAATCCATCATGCGCTGCGGTCGCAAAACTCTGGTCTGTTAATATTTCCCAGAATATCAAAATGTTGTAAAGGTGGTCGATCATTTTCGTGCTTGACTCCTAAACTCTGGAATAGCCTCCCCAGCAATGTTCAGAATTCAGACACACTCAATCGGTTTAAAACTAGACTAAAGACTCATTTCTTTAATTTATATAATATAGCTTTTACCTAACTCACGATAACACTATTAACTCAATGTAAGTAGTCTATGCCGCAATATAGTTAGCTTGTCGGAACAGAACACACACATCATAACGTGCAACTTTCTTACACTGTCTATGAGCGGCCTCTACGCTAATATCAGTTTGTTTTGTTGTCATGTCCCGTCCTCAGGTTCCCGAAGTCAACCGGAGGTCGTGAGACCAAACTCCAGTTCTGGCCTGATGCTCTTCCCAGTTTAGCCAGACAATCGTGATGATGGGCAATCCACCTAATGACAACTACAACTACAACCTAGTATCCCGAGGGCACCAGAGGTGGTCAAGTTCAAGGTCCGGGGCAATCCACCTAATGACAACTACAGCCACAACCTAGGATCCCGAGGGCTCTAGAGGTCCTCAGTTAAGCTCCGGGTCCGGCCTGATGCTCTTCCCAGTCCAGCCAGACGCTCGTGATGATGGGAAATCCACCTGATGACAACTACAGCCACAACCTAGGATCCCGAGGGCACCAGAGGTCGTCAGTTCAAGCTCCGGTTCTGGTCTAACACTCTTCCAGTTCAGCTAGACGCTTGTGATGATGGGCAAATTCACCTGATGACAACTACAGCCACAACCTACAGTCATCCAGAACCAGAATAATATTGGACAGGCCTAAATATTTATTTTTTTCTATCCACACTAATTCTTTGCTGCTTTCACTTACTAGCTCGGCTAAATATTCCCGTTGAATATTACAGTTTACAGTAATTTTTCACTTTGTAGTTGCAGCAGTGCTATTTTAATATGACAGGGGAGAATTGGCTCTCCCCACTGAGTCTGGCCTATTCCAAGGTTTTTTCTCCACTCTTACATACATATACGTACATCTATGGTGGAGTATTGGTTGCTTGCCACCGTTGCCAGTGGCTTACTAACTGGGAGACTGCTGATTTTGTTTAATCCATAAACGACTTGCGTTTTGACTTTCTTTCTAAACATTTTGGTATTATTGCAAATTGTTCCGGAATATTGTAATGTTAGGTTCCCAGTCCTGATAACAATATTTAAAATAATATACCTAAATTAAGTCTCTGACAATTCAATTCAATTGAATAAATGACAGTCTCTGACAATACAACATATTGCAGTTAAGTTTCATCAGTGTACATTGCATAGAGAAAAGCTTGCATTAATACGATGTATCTTAAAGGGATATTTCAGAGGCAAAACAAAATTTCTCCATGTTTTACATGGGGAAAGGGAGACCATTTTTGTGAAACTCCAAAAAGTGCATCCATTGATCAAAGAACTGCTCGACACGGTGCCGTGGTTAACAAAGGTCTTCTGAAGGGAATTGATGCATTTGTCACCGGAACTTACAATGCGCCTGCGTCATTTCACGAGTTCACCTTAGCAAATAATTAAATAGGCGTCGGTTTAATTTAAGCAGAAAATATTATATGCGTATTTGGCGTGCTGTCCAGGGAAAGGGCTCCGGGGTCGCATTCTCTCCCGACCCCGAAGCACTCCCCCTTGTCCCTTGTGTTTGCCCGAGCCCGGAGCGCTTCCCCCAAAATATGCAACTAGCGCAAGACAGCAGCCAAGGCTGGGTGTTATGGGCCCCCAAAACATGGCAGAGCTTGAGGCCGGAGAGTTGCTGGCCGTTGCTTAGAGTAGAGCTGAGGCCTCTGGAAGAGGATTGGCTCTGCGGGCCTCTGTGAGGTACGGATATAGAGGTCCGTGGGAAATACAGAAAAAGGCTCCTGTTGGAGCGGCACTGCTGCGGCAGTGTGAGAATACGGCAGTGTGGAAATATAGATAGGCTCCTGCTGGAGCGGTACTGGCGACACTGCTGCGGCAGTGTGGAAATACAGATAAAGACCCCTGCGGGGCGACACTGCTGCGGCAGTGGGAAATACAGATAAAGACCCCTGCGGGGCGACACTGCTGCGGCAGTGGGAAATACAGATAAAGTCCCCTGCGGGGCGACACTGCTGCGGCAGTGGGAAATACAGGTAAAGGCCCCTGCTGGGGCGACACTGCTGCGGCAGTGGGAAATACAGGTAAAGGCCCCTCCTGGGGCGACACTGCTGCGGCAGTGGGAAATATGGGTAAAGGCCCCTGCTGGGGCGACACTGCTGCGGCAGTGGGAAATACGGGTAAAGGCCCCTGCTGGGGCGACACTGCTGCGGCAGTGGGAAATACAGACGAAGGCCCCTGCTGGGGCGACACTGCTGCGGCAGTGGGAAATACAGACGAAGGCCCCTGCTGGGGCGACACTGCTGCGGCAGTGGGAAATACAGACGAAGGCCCCTGCTGGGGCGACACTGCTGCGGCAGTGGGAAATACAGACGAAGGCCCCTGCTGGGGCGACACTGCTGCGGCAGTGGGAAATACAGACGAAGGCCCCTGCTGGGGCGACACTGCTGCGGCAGTGGGAAATACAGACGAAGGCCCCTGCTGGGGCGACACTGCTGCGGCAGTGGGAAATACAGACGAAGGCCCCTGCTGGGGCGACACTGCTGCGGCAGTGGGAAATACAGACGAAGGCCCCTGCTGGGGCGACACTGCTGCGGCAGTGGGAAATACAGACGAAGGCCCCTGCTGGGGCGACACTGCTGAGGCAGTGGGAAATACAGATATAGGCTCCTGCTGGAGTGGCACTGCTGCGGCAGTGGGAAATACAGATAAAGGCCCATTGGGGAGGCACTGCTGCGGCAGTGGGAAATACAGATAAAGGCCTATTGGGGACGCACTGCTGTGGCAGTGGGAAATACAGATAAAGACCCCTGCTGGGGCGACACTGCCGCGGCAGTGTAGAAGTGAGGGTGACCTGTTTGTGGGTGAAGTGACCTATACCCTGTACATCGTGGGCATGTGTGCGCTCGGAGAGGTGGGCAGTGTTTTCTGCAGCTCTCGAGTGTGAGTGGGGTGGGGTACCTAGCTCCGGGGAATCTTGGTTGTTGCCTGTTGGCGTTGAGGATCGAACGGGCACCTGTTGTTCATAGTTCCATCTCTCCAGCCGTTAGGCGGTGACTACCCCAGATGGGAGCTCATGCGGGAGCGACAGAGTTGTGGTGATGTGAAAGATAGAGGAATGGCTCCTGCTGGAGCGACTGCAGCAGCAGTGGAAAAGGAATCCGCTCTGGTGTGATGGCTATGAGGGCTGTTAGGAAATTTGTGTAGGGTTGGACATGGCGGTGGGCTAATGGTTGGGGGTGGAGTGGCTTTAACGTGTTTGTTTGATGAGGGTTTGGTGTGCTTCTTTAATGTGGGAGCGGTCGGACCGAATGTTTTATTTGAAAATTAAAAAAGGTGTTGAAAATTTTAATTCCACCTTCTCGGTAACGCTAGACAAAGTTGCTCCTCTACGTTTAAAGTAGATTAAAAACGGCAGTCAAACACTGTGGTATAATGAACACACTCAGGCTCTAAAGAAAGCGGCCCGAAAAATGGAGCGCAACTTTAAGAAAACTAAATTAGAGGTATTTCGTACAGCATGGAAGGATGGTATTCGAAAATACAGGAAAGCCCTAAAAACTTCTAGATCCACCTACTTTTCATCACTAATAGAAGAAAACCAGCACAACCCAAGGTTTTTATTTAACACAGTGGTTAAATTAACAAAAAAAAATCGTCAGTGACTTCTGATCCTGTATATCAGCATAGAAGTGATAATTATAACAATGCAATCAGAAGTGAAACACGCTGAACAAACTAACTACAGCACCCCTAAGGAGATAATGCAATTATTTTATACCGTAGATCACGATGAGCTGTCTAAAATCATTAGATCATCTAAATCAACAACATGCATGCTAAACCCTATACCTACAAATCTACTGAAAGAGATGCTCCCAGAAATTATAGATCCTATTCTTGGTATTATTAACTCATCTCTGACATTGGGACATGTGCCTAAAGCATATATAAAACCCCAACTCGACCCTAGAGAACTAGGGAACTACAGGCCTATATCGAATCTACCTTTCATATCTAAAGTTCTGGAAAAAGTAGTTTCAACTCAATTATGCCCCTTCCTCCAAAGGAATGACATCAATGAAGAATTCCAGTCTGGATTTAGAGCATGTCACAGTACAGAGACTGCTTTGATCAGAGTTACAAATGATCTGCTTTTGGCGTCTGACCTAGGTTGTATCTCGTTATTGGTGCTGCTAGACCTTAGTGCTGCATTCGATACCATTGACCACAGCACACTCCTACATAGACTCGAAAATTACGTCGGCATTAAAGGAATAGCTTTGAAATGGTTTAAATCTTATTTATCCGACCGTTTTCAATTTGTAGCAACAAACAATGAGGTGTCACGCAAATCGCAAGTCCAGTACGGTGTACCACAGGGCTCAGTCTTAGGGCCTCTGCTCTTCGTATTATACATGCTACCTCTAGGAGATATAATAAAGCGACACGGAGTTAGCTTTCACTGTTATGCTGATGATACTCAACTTTATATTTCCTCGAAGCCTCATGAAACACAGCAGTTCCATCGAATAATGGAATGCATAGTCGATATAAAAACTGGATGAGTAACAACTTTTTATTACTGAACTCGGACAAAACTGAAGTGTTACTTATTGGACCGAAAACTGATATAAGTAACAACCAAAAATACTGCTTAACTATTGATGGATGTTCCATAAAACCCTTGTCGTCAGCAAAGAATCTTGCCATTCTATTCGATAGTAATCTGTCATTTGAGAGCCACGTTGCCAACACCTGTAAAATTGCGTTTTTCCATTTTAAGAATATATCTAAACTATGTCATATGCTGTCAATGTCAGATGCAGAGAAGTTAATTCATGCATTCATGACATCAAGACTAGATTTCTGTAATGCACTGTTAGGTGGTTGCCCTGCAGGCTTATTACAAAAATTCCAATTGGTCCAAAACGCGGCAGCTCGAGTTCTTACACGTACAAAAAAGTATGAACATATTAGCCCGGTTCTGTCAACCTTGCACTGGTTACCTATAAAGCATTGCGTTAACTTTAAAATCTTGCTTATTACCTATAAAGCCCTACATGGTTTAGCTCCTCAGTACTTGAGTGAACTCCTTTTGTATTACAGTCCTTCACGTGCATTACGCTCTCGGGTGTCCTGTCAGTTGGTAATACCTAGAATTTCAAAATCAGGTGCAGGTGGTAGATCCTTCTCCTATCTAGCGCCTAAACTTTGGAATAGTCTTCCCTGCACTGTCCGGGAGGCAGACACACTCTGTCAGTTTAAATCTAGACTAAAGACGCATCTTTTTAATCTTGCATACACTACACTTCCATAATATAAATCCTCTGAGGGTTTAGGCTGCACTAGTTAGATCAACCGGAACCAAAAACACAACTGATGTACTTATTGCATCAAAGAGTGCGGAACAGTACTCTACTCTCAGCCAGTCTTGTCTCATTGTTCCAAGGTTACCACAGCGAGCAGGATGCAGTTCATGGCCTGCCGTGATGGTAGAGCGGAGACCTGATAAGAGCTGAGATGATAGAGATGGATAAAGAAGGACGCGGTCACCTGACATGTCCTCACCACAAAATTTCAAATGCTATTAGATTATTAATGATAATCTTAAACTATAATTTACCTTATTAGTAAGTTTATTTATTTTATTTAGCCTTGTGCAAGCTCTCTGGAGCTTGTGCAGAGGCAGCAGCTTTTGCCAGAGGGGAACTGGAATCCCCTGGTTGGGCCTGGGTTCTCCTGAGGTTTTTTTTCTCGATTAGAGTTTTGGGTTCCTCGC
The DNA here is from genome assembly GCF_024868665.1 of Triplophysa rosa. NCBI lineage: Eukaryota > Metazoa > Chordata > Actinopteri > Cypriniformes > Nemacheilidae > Triplophysa > Triplophysa rosa. The sequence goes on from NW_026634126.1 coordinate 79,598, forward strand.
CACCGTTTGCATACTGTTTTGCATCTGCCTGCTTTAGAATTTTGAAGTTTTAATTAATATTGCATATAGAAATTTATAGTCTGTTATATTTGACCTGTCCTTCTCTCTCCTTTATCTTAAATGTGTGCTCTCACTGTGCGTGTGTGTGTGTGTGCGCATGCGTGTCTTTGTGTGTGCGCGTACTTGTCTGTGTACGTGTGTGTGTGCGCGTGTGCGCGTCCGTGTGTGTGTGTCTGTGTGTTAGTACGTGTGCATATTGTGTGTGTGGAGTGTTTTGTATGTGGGAATGTCTGTCTTCTTTGTTTTCACCTTTTTCTTGTTTTTGCAGGTACAACTATAATTGGTTTGCTTATAGTCAATATGTCTTATGTACAGCTGCTTTGTAACAATGTATATAAATAAAGTTGAGTTGAATGTAACTCTTGAAGGCTGCTGATTACCAGAGGCCGAGTGTTTGGATTTGTTGTTGTTGGAGACGTGTTTGTGCTGCTGTGGTGGCTGCTCCTATTCTGAAGGAGTGACTAGAAAAATGTTCTGCTGGGATGCCTGATTTGAGCAAGACTAATTTGAGGTTTTTCTGAAACCAAAAACGAGTGATGGGACGGTTGGAGTCGTCGATGAAAAGTGCGTCTGAAGGGAGTGGCGTCTGGCTACGTCTGAGCTGGTGGTAAGCCAGGAGGGTTTGGTATGGTTGTATGGCTGATGGTAAGTTGAAGATGTAAATTAAATGTCCTCTCTTTGTTTGGTCTGTTTTGCTCTGTTTGATGAAATAAGATATAGTTTCGTGGTCCAGTACGGAGAGATCTGAAACGGTGGGGTGGGTATTTGGGTGAAAACTGGACGTATTGGTGAATTCTGAACATCTGAGGGAGCCGAAGAAAGCTAAAGTGAACATGGCGTCGAGTGTGTGGTCAGTGTGGGTGGAGGGTAGAAATACACTTGGTTAGGATTTCTAATGTTATTAGTTGTCTGGGGTCAGGGCGGGAGAGATGGGCTCTTTGTATGCCTTTTAGGAGCATCGAGGTCTGTGGGTTGGCTATATGGGATGAAAGTGATCCGAATGCTAGTTTGTGGAAGAATTGTAAACCGCTTAGGTATCCCTTAATGGAGCTAGCTTGGAGGTTTTTTGAAATGTCTAAGTAAGATATGAATGAAGTGATTGCGAGCATGGAAAAATCTGGGAATGTTAAGTTGTATCCTGCGTGAAAGGATTTAAAGCAATTCCAAGCAGTGAGGTATGATTGTAGGGTCCTGGGGGAGACATCAAGGAGGGGCTTTATTGGATGATCTAGGGTAGTGGTCACCAACCCTGCTCCTGGAGATCGACCGTCCTGCAGACTGTAGCTCCAACCCCGCTTCAGCACACCTGCCTGTAATTATCAAGCAAAGCTGAACACCTTGATTAGATAGTTCAGGTGTGTTTGATTGGGGTTAGAGCTGAAATCTTCAGGACGGTCGATCTCCAGGAGCAGGGTTGGTGACCACTGATCTAGGGGAATATTAACTCTGAATAGGGAGGTTCTGGGATGGGGAGTTGTTCCGCTTCTGGTGCCAGCCGCCTGAACTTCTGAAAGGCAAAACGGGACAGAGTCAGCTATTTGATTTTTTGACCCAGGAACATGCTTTGCGGTTATGATAAATTGGTCACGAGCTGATATCCAAATTAATCGTCTTAAGAAAGGCATTAGTGCGGGGGAATGAGAACGGCCTTTGTTACTGCATTGCATGGCTGCTTCGTTGTCGCAGTGCACCATGATGCTGTTGGTTGACCATTCTTTCCCCCACAAAAAAGCTGCGGCGACCAAAGGGTATAATTCGAACAGGGCCGAGGAAGATTGGGGAAGACTTAACAGCTGGGGGGGGGGGGCACGTGGATGCGAACCAGTGACCTTGGTAATATCCTCCGAAAACGACAGAGGGAGCGGCATCGGTGAATAGTTGGATGTCGGTGGGGCACAAAATCATGTCGTTGTAAAAAAAAAGAGATGCCGTTCCATTGTTTCAGGAAGGATATCCACAAACTCAGCTCGTTGCGGCACGATCTGGTTAGGGAAATCCGGTCTTCGAGTGCATGGACGGAGGACGCTAGAGAGAGAAGGTGGGAAATAAATGGGCGACCTTGCGGTCAGGGCCGGATTCTCCAATGGGAATTATGGGCACAGGCCCAGGAGCACATGCACGCTTGAGGCCCAGGAGCACATGCACGCTTGAGGCCCAGGAGCACATGCATGCTTGGGGCCCAGGCAAGGGGGAAAAAAAATCACATAACAGCGTTTACGCCATATTCATTCTGCCGTGCGCTTCTCTCTCCCGTGCACATTGAGGTGCACACACAAAACACTGTTTCTAAATTAGGAAGTCTGTCTTTTGATTTAGTCACTTTTACGAGCCCTCCAGCGGCTTTTGTTTAGAAGAAGCGCATAGCGACAAATCTAGCGACTTCTTGGATAAACCTTAGCTTTCATTCAGTGGGAAGATGTCGCCAGTGCTGCCCCGCGAGCGCGAGGTCTCTCTTTCCCGGCAGAAGAACCAGCACCGGACAACAGGTAACTCGTGAATAAAATGAGTACAAAACAGCGTTTACAACAACCTGTCACTGTTATCGACTGTTTGGATATATAAATATGAACAAAGTTCGTCGGTCAATATGCACATGCTTACCATGAGGCTGTGTGAAAGAACATATAGTCGAAATCACCGCTTTTTATTGTGAGTTGTTAGATGATGTCATCTAACAACTCACATGAACTGTTGCATGAACTGACAACAGAAAATATGTCAATGAGAACGGTTTTATTGTTGTAAATATAATTAATTGATATACCCTCGCGGCTGTCTTAAATCTTAAAAGGTTAGAGTTTTTTTTACATTTATTTGGTGGTGTTTCCTTGCCAATTGTGAATTATTTTATATTGATATAATGTTGATCAGTAACTGCCTTACTTTACCAATATGTATCCATCATTATTAGATAATCCACAGTGCTTTTACATACATTGAAAAATGTTTACATACACACAAATATGATGATGTCATAATATACAGTATAAAAGAAGTATACTTATAATACTCGTTAATGTCGTTTACTGTAACACATTACAGGCTTACATAATAACGTGAGTCCCGAGGTGCTTGTTACACAACCCTTACGAAAAGCATGGTTTGTTGGTGGTACAAGTGTAGTAACCATGGTTTTTTGTTGGTACAAGTAACCATGGTTTTTTGGTGCATTGATTACTCAGGGCAAAACCATGGTTTTACTACAGTAACCATGTTTTTTTGGTTTTAACTTTAGTAAAACCATGGTTTTTCAATTTTAACTGTAGTAAAACCATGGTTTTTCAATTTTAACTGTAGTAAAACCATGGTAAATTTGGAAATAAAGTTTAACAAATGGACAAATTACTCTTGTAGTATAATCATTGACAAAGACTGCCCGTTTATTCTTTGAAAAAATGAAGATGGAAATATTTTACAATTGCATTTAAGAAAATTCTTAAGAACTTTCTGTAGTTTATCTGAAGAATGTTCTTATATATTCTCTTAAGAACAGTTTTGTGAATCCGGCGTGTTTGTGTTGAATTATGGAAGAATCTGATAGAACTGAATTAAAAGGTTGAGGTGTGGTAGTGTGTGCTTGAATATGCCAGTGAGTTACAGTATGCAGGGAAAGGTCTTAATATTGTTGTTGCTGGTCCAGGAAGGCCTTGTTGCAATCATGTGGTGTAAATGATGGAGGATGTGTACAGGTGTTGATATTGTCCTTCAGGTTGTGATCATAGTTTGTAACTTTTCAATGTAATCCTGTATAGGATAGAGGTGTTTCATACACATAGTACCCTAAGCTAATTTAAAACTTTATTGTGCGCATGTGTGTGTATGGGGGGTCCATAAGACACTTGTGCCCATAAGACACTTGTGCCCAGGGGCCTCTGAGTTCTTAATCCGGGCCTGCTTGCGGTATGATGCGCATGGTGAAGTTTAAATGACCGAGAATAGACAGCAATTTGCGTTTAGTGCAATTTGGATTTTCTTCGAGGGCAGAGACAACCAGAATAATTCTGTCCATTTTTTCTTTGGGGAGGGAAGCTTGGAGTTTGGAAGAATCTAAATTCACACCGAGAAATTCGATGGATGCGCTTGGTCCCATGGTTTTTTCTTGGGCGAGAGGGATCCCGAGTTCGGTGAAAAGTTTTTGGACCGTTGTGAGGTGTGCAGCTGGAATTGAATTTGAGGGAGAGATTATTACAAAATCGTCTAGCAAGTGGATGATGAAAGGGATTGCGTAGTTGTTGGATAGGATCCAATAGATCGCTTCTGACAACATGTCGAAGATTTTCGGGCTGCTTTTGCAGCCGAAAGTCAGGCGGACGGAAAAATAGAATTTGTTGTCCCAGCATATGCCAAATAAATGGCAAAAATCTGGGTGAATGGGCATAATTTTAAAAGCAGAAGTGATGTCGACTTTTGTCAGCTAAGTGTCGCGACCTGCTGTTTTGATCAGGGTAATGGCTTGGTCGATTCGTCGAGCGGAATTAGGCTATTAACGTTTGGTTGTGGGGAATTATGCGGAGATGAGAGGTCAATTATTAAGCGTTTTTTACCAGAGCATTTTCTGGTGGCTACGCCTATAGGACTGATGCAAAAAATTCCGAAAGGGGGTTCAGAAAACGGGCCGATCATGAAGTTCGAATCGATTTAGTTTTTGATTAGTAAGTCGACTGTGGTTCGGCGAGCGCTGATTGTAGGTTAGCGCAGATGATGTACTGGGAGGGGAGGCTTTCGATACCGGGATTGAAGCCGTGTGTGAGGCTGGACAATAAAAAACCTATGAAGTTAGTGTCAGGGTGTTGAGATAATTCAAAGAATAATTGAGAAACGTTCACAGGAGTCATAAGGTAAGTTTTTGCGTGTTTATTTGAAGCTTTATGCACTGGACATATGATGCGGGCATGCGCGCCGCCACAATAATCACAGACATGTAAAAACCGGCAGCGCTGTCTTGTACATCTGCTATGGTTAAAACTGATGCAGACCTGGTTTTTTGCGTAGCGACGTTGGGTTGGGTGAGTGGTTGGTGGTGCAGGACGGTTGCTCGTTGTGCGCGGGACGTAGCTTGTGGATTTGGGCTGCTCGGGAATGGGAGGAATGGATGGGTTGATGGATGGGCAGGCGGTGGTAGAATGGGTGAGTGATCTACAGACTGCGCAGAATATATTGTGACAACCTAGGAATATTCGATTGTGTAGCTCGGTGTCCAATGCCCCCCAATAGGAACATTGGTTCCACTGTGCTAGCCTGATGGCGCATTTTGCTGAGAACATTCCGTGGTAGGTACAGAAGTGGGTGCCTCCGTAAGAAAGTGCGAGTTCGGCTATTATTTTGAGGCAGTCGCTGAGCTCGCGACGCCTGTGAGGGAATTCGGTGCATATGATCTCGGTGTACCTTTTAAAAGCGATAGTGAATTCTGTGAATGATAACATGCGTGAATGATTATGTGCTGTGTTAAGGTGACTGAAAATTTGCCGCAATCGATCTGGCGATCGGTGGGTGGTGAAATTGGGGACAGGAGAGAAAAGAGATCAATATCTGCACCTGCGAGGATCTGTGCTCTGATGCTGCTGGCGACTGGGGGAGGTTCCAAGGCTGGAGCGTTCTGTGGGATTGGCAGTGGAGTAGCGGAGGATAGAGTTAAGGTAGAGCGAGAGCTGGGGAGGGTGTGTGATGTAGCTACAAACGGAGGCAGCCTCAAGCTTGGGGCGGCTCCGGGAGCTGAGATGACAGGAAAAGAAAAGGGGAGAGGGGAGGAGGAATATGTGAAGGCCTGGGCCTGTGCCGGTAGCGGAGGCAGCCTCACGCTAGCAGTTGGCATTGGGGCTGCGGGCCATGGGCCAGGGAAAAAATTGTCTGGGGGAAGAGCAAAAGATGGTGGGAAAGAGATGGCCGCTGGCAATCGTGTGCTCGCGCTGCCTATGCGGCTTTGGTCCTGTCTGTCGCCGGTGGAAGTGAGGGACCCGGAGAATCCTGGAGAAGGTTGAGAGTTGGGACCGTCTTAATCGGGGGCGTGGCCTAGACTGGCCGATGGTCTGCGGAGTCTGCTTGGCGATCGGCGTCTTTTCCTGGAATTCTTTGGGCGGTCGTGCTGAGGAAGCGTGTTTCTGCGGGTCCGGTTGGTTTTGTTGCCGGCTTTTGGAGTCGTTGGCATGTCGGTTGGCTCTCCGGTTTGGCTGGCTGTGTACAGGCTGTACATTTCCACTTTGTTCAGCCTTTTGGAGAACGGGACGTTGGCGGTAGACAGGTCGAAGGCTTCGGACGGTCCATTTGTTAATGTCCGGGACCGAACGGGTAGCTGAAAAATACGAGGAAATTGACGACCTCGAAGCCCTGGATGGCGGAGGAGAAGACGTTTGGTTCCCTCAGCGCTTCGGGGTGCGCGTAGCGGTGCGGGAATATTGTCGGCCCCGTGGTGAATCCGCTGCCTTGATAGTGGCTTTTTGGCTTGTGCTGTTGCTTTGAGTGGCTGCTGTGTTTGCTGGAATATCCTGGTCGGTCGAGGAGTCATCGCTGGATGAGTACTCTTTCTCTGACATTTTGCTTGGATATTGCAAAACTTAAGAGTGAAGTAGGTGAGGCGATTTAACTATTTAAAGAGTTTCTATTGATTTGATTGGACAGGAGACGTGATGGCTAATGGCTGACAACTGTGTAATTATTTGCACGTGTTCCTCCCGAACTTTGTTAATAAAACATCATTTGCCGGAAAGACAAGCCTCAGGTTCTTGCGCAGCTGAGGGATGAAGACCTCCAGTAAAGACGCAATGAACACCAGTTTATAATACCAGCCATATACTGTATATGTACTCTCATTGTTTGTGCATATATTCATACTTCATTGTTATACATGTTGTCTATCTTCCTACTGTATACATACTGTATGATATAGCAAGAAGATAAATATAAATCTGATTATCAGAACTTAAAGTCCGGGTAAAGAGAATTCGGGGAAGTCATTTTCATGACTTGCCTACATTTGAACTATGGTGAGCATTTCAATGAACTGTAATAAATAAATAATAATAAATAAAATCAATAGAAAAATGAGGGATAAGATATAGAATTATAATGGGAGACTGTTTCATTGAAATATATCGTTACCGTGAACTCATTCTGTGAAATAGATTTTTGGTCATTCCGCCCATCCCTATTTGTCATCAAGGAAATATATTACATTATTAAATTATATTCAAATAGAAAACAGTTCTTTTATTTTGTAATAATATTTTGCAATATTTCTATCTGCAGCCTCGTGCCTCTGGCCTAATCACAGCAATGCTGATATAAGCGCACTACCATACTCCTACTTGAGCGATATTGCATTATAATGCAGTTCTGTAATGTCCTTTAAGTTGCTTTGGTATAAAATATTTATGATCAACCAGTAACAATGTCTGACAACAATAAAATGAAGGAAACAAATGCCTTGTGCAAAATGCCTTACTCTCTAAACCTGCACTGAACATACATTCAGAATCAGAAGGAGCTTTATTACAAAGTATGTTTACACACACAATGAATTTGACTTGGCGACAGGAGCTTAATGCAGAAGAAAGTGTACACAAGGTGCAAACATAGTGCAAATATACATTAAGATAGAAAAAATGAGAATAAAATAAAAACAATAATGCAGAATATACAAAAAGTGAAAAAAAATCTAGACAAAAAACAACATAATTTTTTAAAAGAGTGTACAGATGTGTTATTAACAGGTTTATTGTTTCTTACAATGTACAGTTTCCAGATGCTATGTGCAATGTGCAAGTGTACAATGTGATGGACAGTGTGTAGTATGAGCTTTTAATTGTTCAGGCTGAGTATAAAAACTGTTCTTGTGTCTGGCTGTTCTGGTGGTCAGTGCTCTGTAGCGCCGGCTGGTAACAGTTCGAAGAGGGAGTGAGCTGGGTGAGTGGGGTCCAAAATGATTTTCTTAGCCCTTTTTCTCTTTCTGGAGGTGTTAAGATCTTGGAGGTTGGGCAGGGGGCACCAATAATCCTCTCAGCAGTCCTGACTGTTCTTTGTAGTCTCTCAATGTCTGATTTAGTAGCTGAACCAAACCAGACAGTTATGGATGAGCACAGGACAGACTCGATCATGGCCGAGTAGGACTGTGTGAGCAGCTCCTGTGGCATGTTGAATTCCCTCAGCTGGCGAAGGAAGTACAATCTTTGCTGGGCTTTTTTAGCGATGGAGTCTATGTGAGTGTCCCACTTCAGGTCCTGAGAGATGGTAGTGCCAAGGAACCTGAATGACTCTACTGCAGGTGAGTAGGGGGAGTGCCGGGGGTTGTTCTCCAGAAGTACACGATCATCTCCACTGTTTTGAGCATGTTGAGCTTCAGATTGTTGCGATTGCACCAGACAGCCAGCTCTGCAACACCCTGTCTGTAAGCAGACTCATCTCCATTGTGGATGAGGCCGATGATGGAAGTGTCATCTGCAAATTTCAGGAGCTTGACAGAGGAGTCTTTTGCAGTGCAATTGTTTGTATACAGGGAGAAGAGCAGCGGGGAGAACACGCATCCCTGAGGGGCACCAGTGCTGATTGTGAGAGTCCCGGATGTGAGTTTACCCACACTGTTAACGATTTCCTTGTATTTTTACAATAAGTTACTGGCAGCACAGTTGCCAGCAAGTTACTGTATTTTTATTTACAGTGCTGTACTGTAATACATTTTACAGTACAAAAAATATTGTTGTATAGCTACAAAACAGTACTTTACTGTATTTTTACAATATTTTGTAATTTGTCTATTTTTACTGTATTTGTATTATACTGTAATTTACTGTAATACCTATATTGACACATTATTACTATTTAATACTTTTTGGCAATAATTACTTTATTAGTTATTCATATTACAAAACTGCTATACTTGACATTATGAATCAAAAGGCAATCCAAGCAATTTTTGCATCAAACATATTTTTTATTGAATCATTTCATTGAAACAAAAAGCATTAAAATATTTTAAAAAAATTAAACATTTGAAACAGTATTGAAGTATTATGTATTATATTAATAAAAACTGAGTAACGACTATGTATATATTACAACATTTAAGTGACTAGAAATTTAAACATTACACATCAAAAGAAACAATAGCAACAAAGTAACAAGTGTCATTTAACTCTGGCTAAGAGAACACTGGTCTGTAGTTTAAAATGTTCCATTTAAACTTTATCAAGGACTAAACTGTAACATTTAAATCTCGCAAAGAGAACACTGGCCCGTAGTTTGACATTTTCTATTCAAAGTTCATCAACGACTAAACTGTAACATATTTAACTGAGGTAAAGAGAACACTTGCACATAGTTTTGAATATTCTACTCCAATTTCATAAAGGACTGAACAGTAATGCATTAAACTGTGGCAGATAGACCACTGGCCTTTAGTTTGAAGTCTTCCATTCAAACTCCATCAGGGACTGCATGAAGCTGTTCACATGGGGGTTAATGGCCACTGCCTTTCTCTGCACCACCTTCCCTGTCTTTTTGCTTACTCCCTGTCTGGATGTGCATTTTTTCCCATCTTCAGGGTTGATTCTGGCCAGAAACCTGTTAGCAATATCATACACATTAAGTCAACAAATATGCCTATATTTATTATATTTACAAATATGCCGAAGATTCAAATACACTCAACTCATCCCTGAATTTACTCCTATCCTGAGTGTAGTGTGAGGGTGTGTGAGTGTAGTGTAGTGTGTGGGTGTGTGAGACTGTAGTGTAGTGTGTGGGTGTGTGAGAGTGTAGTGTAGTGTGTGGGTGTGTGTGTGAGTGTAGTGTGTGGGTGTGTGTGTGAGAGTGTAGTGTAGTGTGTGTGTGTGTGTGTGTGTGAGAGTGTAGTGTGTGGGTGTGGGAGTATACATGGGTATTTAAAGAAACTGTAGTGGGAAAGTACAAACTTACCGAGCATAATGAGTCTGGGTGTCTCTGGTATCTGGTATCACCTGCTGTGCCTCCACATCTGCCTGGGTTGCAGTGACCTGTAACATAGTAAAACAACATGAAGCAATACACAAAATTGAAGTAACTACAGAAAACATGATGGCATCAGGGTCCAGTTCTTCAATCTAAAAATTAAAGGTAACTGCAAATGTTCTCATGGTGCTGCAGGCAAAACAAACAATGAATGTGTTGAGATAAAACAATACTTACATCAGTTAAGATGAACAGGGAGTCCATCGCCTCTCTGAAGAAGGCCATCAAGAGCAGGATGACTGAAGTCGCCATTAAATCTTGATCTAAATTGATTGATTTAAAAGTGTATTGCCAAATGTTAAAATGTATTAACATCCTATGTTAACAAATAGAACCTTATTGTAAGTGTTACTAAAAAGTCAGTAGTAAAACCAAAAACAAATTTGAATAAAAAGTTGTATTATTATGGTCAATACTTACAGAAAACCCATAAACCCAGGGTGCAAAAAGGGACCAAACTGTCACGCTAGAGCTGAAAGGAAAAAAATATGTTACTTGCTGAAATTTTGAAACCATTCTGTTTATTATATACGTTTAAGATAGCCAAGCAAAAATGTAGCAAAATTATCATTTAAATGTTATGCATTAAAATTAAGAGTTTAGATATTTGGGATTGCATTTTCGGTTACACACCGAAATAGTATGGGTGTAGCAAAATTCAATGTGGTTTTGAAAATGCATTTTCAAGCTGATCGCGCTCCTCTCTCCGACGTACAGCGTCATTACGTAAAGGCGGAGCCAGCATCGCTCCTTACCAAAGTACGTGCATTGATTTGAGGCGTTGGAAACTTGTTGTAAGTGTTGGAAGCAATATTGCTACAAATATGCTACCACACAATACTTATTGGCCAACTGAATGTAAAACACTCTAAAGAACATCATCTCTGCTTTTGCTGATATACCGTAATAAGTAAACAGTAATAACACCGCGAACCCATTTATTCACCTGTTAGTGTATGAAAACAGCAGTAATCTGTATAGATCGCACTCATCGCAGTTAAATATTACGTTTCACTTCGTGTGGAGCAGTTTGGTGCTGTGTGGGCTAACGTTACTTTACAGTGCCTTTGTTATTTCACATGAGATTTATTTGGGCCGAGTGAGAGCGTGAGATATAGAACCTGAAAGCGTGTCAAGTCTGGTCTATTTACAGACAAACTATGTTGATGTTCATATATCCGAACAGTATTTTTACATTTAAAATAAGACGCAAATACCGATTAGTGATTGATATGAAAATGTTGTTTTAGCACGTGCACAGCTAATTCACGAGTTAGCCTGTCATACGAACTGAATACTGCTGCTGCTCCTCCCTGCCCCTAACTGAACAGAGGAAAGCCAAGATAAGCGATCCTAAACTAGGACAGCAATACCGCACTCGCGAGGAGTCTTAGTTCAATTGGTTAACGGGAGTTTATCTATTGCCAAATACACGTCATTTTACCTACCTTGCCATTGTAAACGAACTTAAACAATTCCACAGAAAATAAACTCACCAAAACCCTCATGATTAATTAAGTGGGATGTGTAAATCGGGTTTAAGCAGTGGGTAACAGTTAGACATCTAACGTAGTTTAATTTCTGAGGGAGACTGCAACGTTTGTTGGCGACCTTTTCTCTCATTCCACGTTTAAAACAACATTGTGACAAACTGTTGTGCAAAATACTAAAACTAAATAATAGCTTTGCATGAAACACATAAAATAAACCAAACTGCAAACTTACCGAACTGCCAGAAATCGAATCGAATATCCTCCTCCAGCTGCAGCCATGAGTTGTGCTCTGTGTGATTTGACGTGATTTGACGTTGTGGCGCACTTTCGCTACACCAATCCTGTATTATTGACTAACACATTACAGCAAGGCTACAGCTAGGTTACAGCGAGACCAAAATATACTGTAGAAGTTTCCCGCTCAATCAAAATTACCCAGAATGCATTATGAACTGCAGTATTTTACTGTAATATACACATGCAGTATTGTACTGTGGATTTTTACAGTAATGTGCTGCTAAATCTACAGCGACATCTAACAGTGCAGCTTCACTAGTTGCTGCCTGTCTGTTAGGAAGTTAGTGATCCATTGACAGATTGGGGTGGGCATGGAGAGCTGGGTCAGTTTGTCTGAGAGAAGGTCAGGCATGATGGTATTAAAGGCCGAACTGAAGTTCACAAATAAGATCCTTGCGTAATTCCCAGGTCTATCAAGGTGTTGTAGAACATAATGCAGCCCCGTGTTGATTGCATCATCAACAGACCTGTTTGCTCTGTAGGCAAACAGAAGAGGATCCAGCAAGGGTCGAGTGATGTCATTCAGGTAGGCCAGGACCAGTCTCTCAAACGACTTCATAACCACAGATGTGAGAGCGACAGGTCTGTATTTGTTAAGTCCAGTGATTTTGGATTTTTGGGGGACCAGAATGATAGTGGCGCATTTGGGGAACTTCGCACAGCTCCAGAGATCTGTTGAAGATCTGTGTGAAGAAGGGGGCCAGTTGGTTAGCGCAGACTTTTAAACAGGCAGGTGAAACACCATCTGGGCCTGGAGCTTTCTTGGTCTTCTGTTTCTTGAAGACCCGGTTCACATCCTCTACACATACCTTAAATGCCGGTAGAATGGTGGGGGAGGTAGGAGGGGGGTTGCACGGGGGGGTGGGTGAATGTGTGAGTCTGGTCTTTTCAAATCAGCAGTAAACACATGAAACACATTCATTTAACATTCATTTCAACATTAACAATTTTAAAAGAAAATAAGTGTTCTTTTGTGCAGAACTGAGATTAGGGCTGTCACGATTATTAAATAATCGTCTCATCGCGATAGTTTGACCTCATCGCGATGGTTTCAGATCATCGCGATAGTTTGACCTCATCGCGATGGTTTCAGATCATCGCAATTATTGCACATCTCTATAGAAGACACTAGGGGTTGCTGTAGTGCATCTGCATATTGCATATTTTATTGTATATATTGTAACTAAAGCATGGTAATACTTGTAAAATGTACCACCACAACACAATCACTTTAAAAAAACTGAAGCATATACCATAAAAATAACCTGCAGTACAATTTTATATTATTTCAGTGTGAAAACCAGTCTACCAAAATCTCATTAACATAGAAGTAAACATTTATTGTAGTCTTGCAAGTGAGAAAAAAACAGACGAGAAGCTTTTCTATGACTGATAGCATTTTAATGGTGGCTTCAATTCACTCCTGATCAATTTACTTAATTTACAAGTATTTGGCGGTTGTATTATTGACAGGTAAAAGCCTAAACCTTAAGTATGATGACCCAATTTTTTTCTATGTATTTCCAAGAAAAAGAACCTTTATATTCAGAAAAAAATGGTCGTTTCAAAGCTGAATAAAAAATGTATGAGAATTAAAAGTCAAAGCTCTAAAACAGAAAATGAATCGTCATAATCGCAATGATTTATTATACAATTAATCGTCAGCCAAATTTCATAATCGTGACAGCCCTAACTGAGATGAACAAATAGCAGCATCAAGTTGTGACTGAACATCCTCTGATAACATTTAAGCTCTTCTTGTGGCTGTTGCAGCTGAAAGAGGGGTTTGTTTAATTTTTCCTTTTAGTTCATGTCTTTCTTTTCCAACTTAAAGTCTTTCACACACACCTCTTTAACTATTTCCCCATCAGTAAAGGGCTTGTTATGTGTTCCTAAGATCCACTGTATTCTTAGTGAACATTCATATGCTCGTTGTTGGGCTGTAAGTGAGGGAGGGAGGACTCGTGCAGATCGCTCATACTGAGCTAATTTATTTTCCGTGCCCTTACCTCACACTGCTGCAGGTAAGTTTCTTCAAAGTGTCTATGTCTAGTTCTATAATGCCGTTTAAGGTTTCCACCTTTAACAACTGCAACATACTCCGAGCAAATTAAGACAAACCGGTCTCGTACACGTCAATATAGAAAGAATAAAAGCATATCTGTCAAACCATTCATCTTGGAAAACACGGTTTTCAGCTTCAACTTTTCTAACTTGCCAATGCCATTATTTTTCAATAACTGACAGTTACATCTGTCTGCGTGCCACTCTCGACTCTCTTCACTGCACGATGTCTGAACGTAGCAACAGTGCACATAGTAACTGTCCATGGCGCCGTAGGACCCAAACTGCTACTGAGCGGCCCTTGATGAGCCTGGTATAAATTTGATTGAATTAGAAAATAGTGTTAGATGTTTATTTATTTCATTATGTCAAAAGACTTTGCGGTCCGGACGGACGCATCTTGTGGTCCGGATTTGGACCAAGTTGGTGACCCCTGCCCTAAATTTTCTCGACAGGTTAACCAAAACGCAAAATCACTTACTAACATGCGATACAAACAGTACATGACTATGTACATGATATATCAGATTTTATTAAGTATTCCACTACTTTGTAGGTCCAAAAGACACAGAACCCAAAATGCTGATGATCCAAAAAATTGTAAGGAATTTCATCAGTATTTGACAATAAAAAAAACATAGGCAAACATTAAATGCAGGGTTTTTCCTGCACTGAATTTTTTTTGGCAGCCGCCAAAACGGAATTTTGCTCCGGCAAAAATGTATTTGATCATTCATTGTTTCCCACAGGATTTTGAGAGACTGTGGCACTGATGACGTCATCACGTCGTGTTTGCATTTGGTCTAGTTTTGGCACTTGAGATCTGTTTCACTTCTACTCTCTGATCACATTATATTGTATTTTAACTAGTGTTGTCAATCGATTAAAAAAATTAATCGGATTAATCACACATTTTCTGTGATTAATCACGATTAATCACACATAACAATAATATTTTAAAATATACTTTTACATTTGAATAATTTCACATTTAATCTTCAAATTGATGTAGAAACAACATATTTCTTTAACAGCGTCATTTTATGAATGAAAGAAAACATTTTGATATTAGTACTGTAACTGATGTCTCTATTAAATTGATTATTTTAACATTAATTATAGCCATTCAACAATATAATTGAGAGCTATCATGAAATATACAGAAATTGAAGGAAGTTCTCAAACACTTTACAGTCTTTAATGCTAAATTATAAATTAAATGCAGAAGAATTCTCATTAAAGCTACAAAATCATGTTCTTTGATTAACATTAGTGACAGGAGTCACAGCAGCACGTTTAAGAACGTGGCCCCTTTAAGAGCTGTCTCAGTACGCAGATCTGACCGTCACCGCATTCCCTTTTTCACAACTCTTTGCATTCATTTAAGATTTTATTTTACACTTTGAAGTCTTGCTTAAGAAAATGCTAGACAAAACGGGATTTCTGACATAATCTT
The DNA here is from genome assembly GCF_024868665.1 of Triplophysa rosa. Lineage (NCBI taxonomy): Eukaryota > Metazoa > Chordata > Actinopteri > Cypriniformes > Nemacheilidae > Triplophysa > Triplophysa rosa. The sequence continues at coordinate 94,946 of NW_026634126.1, forward strand.
GTATGGTTTTATCCATTCAAGCACGAAAGAGAACTTAACATGGATGCGCTGTCTGACAGAGATTCACCGACGTAGCCTTCAGCCCATGACTGTTTACACCAGACTGGACCTCGCGTTGCGTTTTGCCGCGTCCCACAGTTTAGAAGCTGTCTATCTTCATTGAACGCGTCAAAGCAACTGCTTAAAATCGCCCTTAAGTGGTTTAAAAGCCTGTACACGAATAAGAGCGTGATTACATAATGTAACGCTAGACAAAAAAATGTCAAAACAAACGGATGCTGCGTTAATTGCGTTAAATATTTTTCATGCGTTAATTTGAAAAATTTAATCGCACGCGTTAACGTTGACAGCCCTAATTTTAACACAACTGAATGCTCTTTTCACATATTATCTGTTCTGTTGTGACATAAAACAAGTATAAAATAGTGACGAAAAACAACCCAATAACATCTCGTGTTTAATCCAACCAGCTGTTACTTTAACTGCTGCTAAAATCCTGATTTATTAACGTGACATCGTCTGACAAAATCACCATAAATTTACATTGAATAGCAGATATATGAGGTGATTTCAAGTAGTGATCGCTGCAGCCCAGAGAACTGCAGATGAGTTAACGTCACAAATTGCAAGTGGGAGGAGCTTAGGCCACAAGTAGGCTGGTTTACACACAGTGATTGAGGTTGGAAGGAGGTAGAGACCGTACTGAAAACAATATTAAAAATTACTTCTTTATCGTAGTTTAAAGTTTTGTTTTATCACAATTTGTCAAAATGCATCAAATGAATATACAATAAAATGAAATGCAAAGTTTTTTATGAGCAAAGCCCGATTTAGTCCACCGGAAGTTCAATGCAACATGAAGTTACGGCCAGCATGGCATAATATAAGTTTCAACAAATAAACACTCAGCAACGCAAATGTCTTAGGCATATATACAATTTTTATATCAATTTTATTCTTGTATTTTAATTTCAGAAACCACAATTTCTCTAAACTACTGTGACACTGCAGTTTCTATTGATGTTACCAATTATTAAAATGATCATTCACTGCTGTTCTGACATTTTGTGCTACCATCAGATTGTGCTACCCTTTCATGTGAGTTAGGTTTTGGGTTGGGGCTAGTCTTTTTTATACAAAAACACAAAATATTCCTCCACCAACTGTTGTATATGGATATTGGCTGAATCCGAAATGGCATACTCAATGAGTAGGTACTCAATTTCAATGAGTAGGTACTTACTTAACGAGGGGTAAATGGGTATGTACTGTTTTGCCTGAATGGGTGTAGTATGAATGCGATCCGGCCGTCGTACGCCATATTGACGTGATCATGTGACGTAATTCTTCTTCTGTTCCTTTTCAAACAGACATAAAGGAAAAAGTCGTATCCAGTGAACTTATCTTTTGTGATGTCCTAACAGCTGTGATTAACAAACAGCTCATGTCCGATTCGCAACATAATGACTCATTTGAACAGATTAATTTTGTTGAAACAACTCATATGACAAACACTGAACTCACAAGACTCACTGTCCGAATCCATCAAATCAGTCACTCAAAACACCTCATAAAGTGTGCTTAAATCTTTGAACAAGAGTGATTAGTAAGATTTTGTATTTATGTTTTTTATTTGACTGTATAGTAAATTACTTATATCATCGTTTTGTTTAGAGTTGCGGTTAGCAAAGCTAATTTAATTTAATTGCATGTGGTGAAAATAAAGATTGCTATTTAAAGAAATTGTATGCCATATACGGATTATACATCAAAATAATTATCAGGTCTAAACAATGAAAATAAGTGGAAAAATTAAAGCTTTTTGCAAAGAGGGTAATACATATAACATAACCTGTCCCTCTCACTGCCCTCTTTGTTTCAGATCATTTCACAGCCAATATATAACTTGAAAGAGGTTGTAAAACTATATAACAACTGAAAAAATAACAAATAAAATGTTTCTTTGCATTTATTTTGTATTTATTGGGCTCACAGTTCACGGGTAGGGTACTTTTAACTGTGGATGACTTGTCAACACCCACCACCAAAGACCATTTTTGAGGCAGGAAAAACCCTGAAATGGATCAAAAGGTCTGAAAAGAAATATTGTACTGAATAAAAACAGGCTTACCCTAACCACACTAAAGTCAAGTTTGGTGTCTTGGGCACACTGCAGAATGAGCTGAAAGCAGTTCTTGCTTTGATTGGTCATGCCATTCTCGTAATAACGCTCCAGGATCCGCTGCTGCTCAGCAGTAAACACTGACCGCAAATTCATCTGTTATATAATATATTGTATCAGCAGTTAATATTGGAAATAACTTGAAAGAACCCATTTTCTCACACAAGTGAACACATCAATACTTAAAAGAAGTCTACTATGTTTATTTACACTGTAAGTCAAACTTTACTATAGCCTACTTCTTCATACTCACAGTGTGCATGCTCTTGTTCTCCTGCCATTTTTCCATCCCTCTGGTAGATGTGGTGAGACTCCCAAAATCACAACAGGTTTGGCTACTGATGAACTTTTAGCAAAAAGCAGATGAGCACTGTCCTGTCTAAAACTATTGACATTAGCATTATAATGACAAACATTTGACTGCTTTCATCTTCAGTCTTATATATATATATATATATATATATATATATATATAGGGTTTTGCTGGTTTATTAAGGATGTCTCTTAAGTTGTCACACTGACAGCTCCCAGATCTGAAACAGAAAAACAGTTCCACATCATCGTCGAGTCAATTGTTGAGCTTTGGTCATTTTCCACACCATTTGCCAGACAAAAGGTTCTAGCTAAAACACTGCTCTCAAAACTATGGTGACCATGGTATATGTCTGTAAATATTTCCAAGTGTAGGCAGGATTACAAAACAAATATTACCGCGAAGCTTGTTTTACTTTTTGAAGAGACACGTGCAAAAATACAGTTTGAAGTGAAAGAGTTAAGTAAATTGGATGTAAAGTGTCAAATCTAAATTGCTTCAAAATCACAGTTCTTGTATTAACAGTTGCACAGTTAAAATAGTGTATTCATGTAAATAAATAGTGTGACTGTGACTATAGCTGTGTTTATGTTAACGGTGCTGGTTTAGCTGCAGTGTTGCAAACACGTCCGGTCTCTATCCAGCGCTAATATTATAACATATTTACACACAGCACTGCTGTTGGAGATAAACAGCGAGTTTATTTATCATAACTCCACATTAAAATGTTTTAACATTTAATCAAGTAAAAGACACTCGCGCTCGTCCATTGAGTTGCAAACAACAACATCTACAACATACAGTCCGCCCTCAGCTGCCCATCACAGCATCAAACTTGTTTACGCAAATGCGCGAGACAGGCCGAGGAGGCCACACGCGGAAACCGAATCAACCTCGCGAAACTTTTGATTTTGCATCATTGGTGAAGCAATGATCTGATTTTATGTGATCTAATCATAAGGAGAGAGCTGCTGCCGCCGCTGCTACTACTGTTCTGTACACTACTGTACTACATGCAAACCGGATAGTTACCTTTGTGTAGAGAAATCAATACCCCATCGGATTTCGATGATTTCTAGGTTAGACAATGAAATCAAAACGATCATCAAATATAACCATCATCGTGATGTCAGCGGTGACCGGAGCCAACAGAGGAGCAACGTCGTCGCTATGACACGAGCAGCCCCGCCCTCCTGTGGCCGTTGTTCTCTAGATATAAATAACTAGATGCCGCATTACTATGGTAGTATGGAAGGCCATTAAGGCCAAAACGTGTGAAACTAACGTGTTAACACGCAATTACGCGTTAACACGTAATTGCGTGTTAACACGTAATTGAGCGTTAACGCGTAATTACTATGGAACGCCATTAAGGCCAAAACGTGTGAAACTAACGTGTTAACACGCAATTACGCGTTAACACGTAATTGCGTGTTAACACGTAGTACGTGTTAACACGTAATTGCGTGTTAACACGTAGTACGTGTTAACACGTAATTGCGCGTTAACGCGTAATTGCGTGTTAACACGTCGTTTTAAACTACGTGTTAAAACGTAATTACGTGTTAACACGTCGTTTTGTGCATGCACATTGGACCACGGAGCTTTACCACCACCTACTGGCGTGGTGGTATTGCTCAAACAAACAGAACCAACAGACTAGGCTTCTAAATTGCAAGATTTTATCTAAAATATATTCTGAACAATGTATTTTGTGGGCATAAGTAGTCTACAACTATAGAATGATTACATACTAATTAAAAAATTAACTATTGTTTAAATTGACTTTTTAAACGCTGAATGTCATGGCCATTTTCAGCATCAAAATATAAATTGTGTAAGTTTAATTGCATATTCTCTCCAAATAACATTTTCACAAACACTTATAATGTAGCACATTTCTATAGACAAGTCTTTTTACTTACATGTTAAAAAGTAAACGAATATCAATATTCATATGTCAACCCCAATGCATTCATTTTTTGTTAGTGAGCTACTTTCATAACATCCTTAAGACTTATAAAGGCAACCTGTGTGTAGTGGAATGAAGTCAATGTTTTTATTGGTTATTTGTTATCACATATTGGCATTCACCTCTGTCTTCTTTATTTCCAGTGTGTTAGTTGTTTAGGTATGGAGGGGTGAGCAACAGGATGGCCAACTTTTTGATGACCATACAGCCAAACTAACTTATGACT
>NW_026634126.1:102190-105856 GCF_024868665.1 Triplophysa rosa
CTTTGCGTTTATGGTTCTAATGTAAATGTTTCATTTGTGTATTACATGTCTAATCGTTACCACAAATAACCACTAGATGGCACAAGCGTATAAAGATTGACGTTCTTCTTCGTCACCGTTGTTAAGAGCTCCTCCTCTAAAGGAAGTTGCGAAGTTGGTGAGCTGGGCTGTCGTAACCGCTAGGTCAGTGCACGTCTACACATTAATGAATAATCACAATAAAACGAAGGCGCGCATCACCGCATTAATAGTCATAAGAAGGATTACAAGTATGGAACGCCATTAAGGCCAAAACGTGTGAAACTAACGTGTTAACACGCAATTACGCGTTAACACGTGTTAACGCGTAATTGCGTGTTAACACGTTAGTTTCACACGTTTTGGCCTTAATGGCGTTCCATATACAAGCACTTACGACAGCCAGTGTCAACATGACAACACACCTTAGTTTTATTTGAATTATTCATGATGTTGTGACCCAAACACTACGTTAAGCTTACAGTGAGTTTACCTCATAAGCCACAGATATTGACGCAAGGTAAACGCACACGGAAGAAGCAAAACCTGCCACCGAAAAATACAAGAAGAGAAACCGCAGAAGAAGAGAATGAGAAATAGTTTCGTTGGGAAAATGGCTTAGGGCAACAGACAGTCAGTCAGTCAGGCTTGCACAGATAGAGTGGCCAGCGAGGTGAGTTATGTTAACAGGAATACGCTGTATTTGCAAGAGGTAAAGGGGTTCGCAGTGTTTCCAAGTTAACATATTAAATAATATTCTCAAATCTTGTTGATCTGTCGCTCATTCTAGGGCTGTGCAATTAATTGAAAATTAATCGTAATCGTCAATTTTGACCTTCAACAATTACAAAAACAAAATAATCGAGGTAAAACGATTATTGTGCCACATTCCATTTTGCAAGGATCATCTCTTTTCTTGTGGTATAAATCCACAGCGCACCCCTTTCCTTTACAGTGGTTCAGTTGTGCTATTTCTTTACATTTATTTTTCAGTTGAATTCACAGTTTAAAAGCAAAGTTATTTATTTTCTATGTCGTTTTAAAAGTTAATGAGTAATTGTGTTAAATAATCGGGATCTCAATATTGGCCAAAATAATCGGGATTATGTTTTTTGTCATAATCGAGCAGTCCTAGCTCATTCTAGGATTTTTCATTGGAATAGCCATTGATACAAAATTCATTTTAAGCGAAAATAATTGTCTTATTTCAGATATTACTAATACAAGCCACTCTTGTTGAAGATTTTCTTCTTTGCATGTTTGCCCTTAACATATTATGTGCCTGTGTTGATTCACAAGCTTGACAGATGCTGATTTGGATGACAACATAATAATCAATAAACCAGAAGCTGAATCTGCTTGTTACACTGACTGCATACATTAACAAAGGAGTTGTTTGGCAAAATATACTTGGACCAACCTGCCTTGAAGCGCACCAAGCTATGTACTGCACAGGTGGATATATGAATGCTTATTTAAAATTATTTTCCTGTGCACACATGATTATTCAGCCTTATATTGTTGTAAGCAATATTAGTTTACACACTTCAAGTTGTTGTGTCTGTGTTTATTACAGAAAAACCTTAAAAGCATTTAAGGCCTTATATGTAAGCATATGTAGCTCAGGGTCACTGGTTTCAATTATGCTTCATTAGTTGCTGTAACATCCTTGTCTGCTATACAAACCTATTTTATCTATGCAGTTTCTTTGTATGTTTCTCTTTTATCATAATGTGTAACTTTGTTACACTTTCTATGAGCGGCCTCTACACTAATATCAGTTTGTTTTGTTTTCCATGCCCCGTCCTGGAGTTCCCGAAGACACCAGAGGTCGCCAGTCCAAGCTCCGGGTTGTGGCCTGATGCTCTTCCCAGTTCAGCCAGATGCTTGTGATGATGGGCAATCCACCTGATGACAACTAACAATTACCATACTTTAACTTGAACAAATATATTCTTTTCATACGTTTTGGTATTATTGCAAACTGTTCTGGTATATTGTAATTTAACAATATTTAAAATAATAATATACCTAGATTAAATATACTTCAATTAAATAATTGACCGTTTCTGACAATCCAAGATAACATTTATTTCAGTTTCATCAGTGTACATTGCATTGAGAAATAATACCATGTGTCTTAATATCATATACTTTTTTAAAATTATGATGTATGTACAGCTGCTTTGCAACAATGATAATTGTGAAAAGCGCTATATAAATACAATTGAAAATTGAATATTTTGCAGGTAGGAATTGTTAGCTTAATTCTTAGCTCATTGGTTAGACTTAGTCAGTTTAAATGTGTTTATATAATATATATGTATAGTTATGTGTAATGTTATTTGTAATCTCCAACGCTGCTCCTGGAGAGCTACCATCCTGCAGACTTCAGCTCCAACCCCTCTTCAGCACATCTGTCTGTATTTATCCAGCAACCCTGAACACTTTGATAGGATGGAACAGGTGTGTTTGATTGGGGTTGGAACTGATATCTTCAGGACGGTAGCTCTCCAGGAGCAGGGTTGGAGAGCCCTGGTTTAAGTTATGTGTTAAATGTGTAACACCGTGGTCCTGTGAGACATATCATTCTTTGTATGCCCCACATATAACAGAATGACAATAAAACTGAGCTGACTTGAATGTGTAGTCTGTACTTTTCATACTCAAGAAGCTTATTTCTTCAATGCAATAACTTGTCAGTTTGAGCAACCAAACAAGGGTATGTAATGTAACAAAACATTAAAGTCACACATGTAAGGTTACAAGTTATAATAATAATTTTAGTAGCAAAGCTGTCTTTATGATGGTCCTATTACTTTCTTTTAGAGGCTGTAATGTGGCCCATTTATTCATATTTTATCTGTTAATTCTGTTTGCTGTTTTCAACTATTACAATACATTTCGGTTTCATTAAAATCAAACATTAAACAACAGTTTTGTTTACAGAGGCACAATTTAAACAGTTACAAATAGAAACACCTTCAGGAGGGTCCGTCTATATTACACATCATATGTCTTACTCTAACAGGGTACCTGTCTAACTGTGAATTATGCTTTCCATGTCATTGTTACATATTTCACTACAATACATTTTTGTTAAAAACAATTACAAAACAGTTCAAAGACTGATATGTGCAATAGGCCAGCACGTGTCATCATCGGTTGGAAGCAGCACATTAGGCTGATTAGACACCAGAGGAATGGACTACTTGCATTATAAGTGTTATGAAAGGGGCTCACTAACAAATATTGATACATAGGGATTGACTGTATAAATATTGATGTTCATTTCTCTTTTACATGGCTCTAAACAAACTTGGCTATAGAAATATGCTTGTGCATATGAAAATATTGTTTGGAGAAAGATGCATTTAAACTTAAAAAGTGTATTGTATATTGTGATTCTGAAAATGTATATGCCTTTCAGCGTTTAATAGTTGAATGGGTCCGTCTAAACAATATTAGGCATTTAAACAACACTTGATTTTTAGTTATTCTGTAATCACTCTATACAGTTGTAGACTACGTATGCTCTCAAAATACAGGTACATAGTCAAAAACCAGTCTGCTGGGTCTGTTTGTTTGAGTAATACCGCCACACCAGCAGGTGGCGGTAAAGTTCCGTGGTCCAATGTGCATGCACAA
>NW_026634126.1:106543-164507 GCF_024868665.1 Triplophysa rosa
AATGGTAGGGCTGTATGATTATGTCAAAAACTATACAATATCAAGGGGACTAATAATGTTGATTATTAATGTTGATTGGATTTTACATTTAAGTATGTTTGAAACTTCCTACACGCTATAAACGCACCACTTGTGGCTCCCACTGTCAAAACAAGCATTATAAACGTGTAAACCAATGAACACGTGTTATTGTTAGTCATTGGAGAAAAAAAACATTTACTAATGCTAACAAACACATGGTTTTAAATAGTACGGGGGCCCCGAAAACAACTCAAGCCCAGGGGCTCCCACCCTCCTAAATCCGGCCCTGCCTGGTGGAGTAGATATTTCATCTGTAGATATTTCTCTAGTTCGTATTTTCTTTACTTTTTTATTTGTATATATACTTTTACAGTTTTTAAGTTAAACATTTTCTCACTCTACGGTTCTGTTTTTCTCCCTTTGTGGTGTTTTTTGTACTAATAAAGTGTGTACCTCATCTTATGTGTAAAATTAATTGTGGGGGAGACATCTCTTTATGAGATATGTTAATCCCAGCAGCCTTTTATGTTGGCAACACATTTAGACAAATGCACTTTATCTTGCTTGTACTGTTTTTGCACTGTTCAATAAATTATGAATATTATTTGTAGTAAAACCATAGTATAACATGTTTACCACAATAACCAAATATCACCATAACTAAAGTTTAACCATGGTTACCATGTTGTAAAACGATTCACATTTATGCATTTGGCAGACTCTTTTATCCAAAGCGACTTACATTGTAAGTGTATGTGTAAATAGTAACCAATCTGCAAAAAATACACTGTACTATAGCCTAAATAAACCAATAGTTAAAAAAAATAGTACATTTTCCTATAAGGGAATTTTAAGTAGATTATCAATTTAGATGGCACATTAGGATAAAGTGAGATATTTCACCCAAAAAGAAAAAAATAGCATCATGTCTTCCAGAATGTCATTACAAACTTGTATGACTTCATTCTGCAGAACACAATAAAATATATTTTGATACTTTCATTTGGTCCCCGTCTATGTCCACTGCATGGACACAAGACCTTTCTCAAAATATATTTTCTTGTGATCCACCTGAGGGTCAATTAGGCCTGTAAGAATGTGTCACGTTAATTATAATGTTTCATCTTTTCCAAAATGACGCAGAATCAAATACTGATGTAAACACATTACAGGCCAAATATTTTTTCCTCAATATTGCTTTTATTTTATGTAACAGTGTACACAGTGAATTTATCAGTTCTTACAAAATGCTGGCATATTTAAGGAGAAACAGGTAAAGGAACAGAAGGTATGTTAAAGGAATATAAGGAATGACTAGAATTATTTAATTGAAAAGAAAAGATTATTTGTGGTAACAAACATCATTCCATAAATGCTGTCGATTGATTTTAATTTATAATACACCTGGATTAATAATTAAGATGTGAAATTACAGTAATTTGCAGAGGCTCTTTTCTTGTCTGTATTATCGTTAAAAATGTAAATATTATTTGAAAAGTTAATATAAGGAGTTACAAATTCTAAAGCATTTGGTATCAGTGCAGCTGATTATTAGCAAGAGCTTCTTATTGATTGGGTGCCTCCTGCTTGTTTTGTGAACATGAAGCACCAACAACTTTTCTCATTTTTATAATTTTCAGTGCGACGGTCTTCATTCTCTTCTTTCTCTCCACCATGACTTGGTGCTCTTTTTCAAGCAGACGTTCTCCCCTTGCAATCTTTTCAAGAATAAGAGATTCTTTTTTCATTTTCTTAAGTCCAGTGATGCGGTCCTCAAAGCCAGCTTTCTTCTCCTCCTCCTCTGTTTTGATCAGGATTTCAAGGTATTCGGCTGTGGAGAGAGATTTCGGCTTCAGCGCAATTTCATCCAGTCTTCTTAAGCATTCGGAGGACATTTTGATTAGTTTCATTAGTTTGTCTTCAATTACATGGAATTCATCTTCAAGTGCATCAAGCATTTGCCTGGATCCCAGAAATTTTTTCTGTGCCTTCATAAAGTTGTCCATCAATTCTTTAATAGTTTTTTTCTCGATTTTTGTTTCATACGTCCACATGGTGTTTTCTTTTGAATGTTCAGAGGAATGGCAGTTTTCAGGGCAGACGACACAGTAGCCATTATCATTCATCACAGCACAAGTGTTCACAGCATCTTCTGTAGGGAGGAAGCAGTTGGAGTGACATGTAAAGAAGCATTTGTTGCAGTTCATGGTGAAACTGTTGACAGGAGTTCTGATTGCTTTCACCATCTCTACATCTTGCATAAAATCTTCATTTTGTGCCATGTTCCCACTCTCATTTTCCAAACATTGTTTTATTTTTTTAATCTCACTTAGTTTGGAAAGGCCAGCGGTTATCTGAGGGGTCAGACTTGCCATGGCTTTTTGAAGACGCTCTCGTTCCTCCAAGACCTTTCTAGTAAGGGTCAGATCTTTACTCTCTATGTTCCCCAGTGCTTTAAAAAAAGCCTTCATCTGTTTAAAGGTTGATGTCCAGACAATCTCGCTAAGTTTCTGATCATCGCCTTCCTCATCTGAATTATCAGATGTGTCAGATTCTGCTTTCTTGTCTGCAAACACAGCTGAGTTGTTGAACTTGAAGTGGGTGGGTTTTCCATTTGCATCTTTCTGACAGGGCAGATCAGCTGCTTTGATGGCTTCTAGAACTGGGATCTTTTTGCCATCTGCGAATGTCACCAGTATCATGATGTTTTCTGCAACGTCTTTGCCGAAAATGGACAAGATTGAATCAAAGATGTACTTTTGGTTGGCACTAAGGCGAGCAAGAGAGGCCTGAACAACAAAACAGACAGCATCAATATGATCAATTCCTAGCGGGCTACAAAGAAAGCTCTTGACCTGCTCTGTTATCAGTTTATCATGTTTCATTCCTCTTGTATCCCCGAATCCTGGTGTATCTACGATTGTTAGAGAATAGGGAATTTTGAAGCCGGGCTGATCGTACAACTCATAAGATGAGACACTAGATGTCTGACTCTCTGCCTGCGTGCGATTGGTAACTTCATTGATCAGTTTGAAGCGATATCCATCCTGCCACTTTGTCCCCAGTATGTAGTTGATCATGACATTGACCAGCGTGGTTTTTCCAGCACCTGTCGATCCCAACAGAAGAATGACTTTGTTTTTCACATCCTCCACCTTTTTTCCAAAGACATACTGACTGAAATTTACATTCTCTTCTATTTTTTTATGTAGCGTCAGCTCATGAATTGCAGGATTACCTTTCTGTATACAAACAGATTTCTTCAGGAACAACTCACTTACATGCTGACTTGACTGTTTGCCTTGAAAACCGGGAGAAAACACAGTTTCAGGACTGGGGAGACTCATTCCATCATTACCACACTTTGCCAAAACTCTGATTGTGTAATCTGTGTTTGCTTTGAGTTGCTGAAGAGTGCTCTCCCTGTATGTAGATTTCATTGACTTCCATGCCATTTCGTTTTCTTGATCCTTTATGTGTTCTCTATATTCCAACACATATTCAGTGACCAGGACATCTTCACCAACAGATGAAGGAACATCCCAGGCTACAGTTGCAGACTCAGCGTCTACTCTTTTGACTATAGGTGTTCCAGGAGGAGCACATGGACGGGTCCTGAAGAATGATGTTGCATCACTACACAGACTTACCCCGGGACGACACACAGCCTTGCAGCTGAACTGATACTCTTTATGTGGTTCTAACTGCTTTAGAGTGACATGATCTGAAACCTCATCCGTATACATCTCTGTCCATTCAGAGCTTTGAACAGACTGGTATAGAATACAGTGAGAGTTCACGGCACCACACTCAGGGGGTTGGATTTGCAAAGCCACAGAATCATGCTCTATACTCAAGACAATTGGTGTTGGGGGTTTTGAGGGGAGCTCATACTGTGAGCTCAGACGTCTCCCTCTTTCATAAACATGAATCGAGGATGCAGTGCTGAGCTTGTCTGGGATTGATGCAATGCAGAATTCAATATTTTTTCTTCCATCATTGGCCTGCTTGAAATCTAGAAATGCCTGTATATTTCCCCTGGTCAGTGCAGTTACATCTCCTGAGGTAAACCATTTCTCAGCCCCCATTGTCGAGGTTGGGTCATGATGTAATTGATCTGCATTGTTATATGGTTGGTTCTTGAGGTAATTCTCCATGTCTGTAAGGTACAGTTCCTTTTCATTCAAGGAGGAGAGTGCAAAAACTATCACATAGTCATTGGTTGCTTTCAGAACCATCTTGTCCAGGTCATTGCTGGATGAAAGAGCAGGAACATCTTTCATGATGTCTAGATAAGATCTAACAACATTAATTTCTCGTTGTCTGTCTTTTAGATATCCTGTTATCAGAGCACCTTGAAATGGAGATCTTTCTTTGCTGTTCAAGACATCCACAAGTTCCTGTTCCTCTTTTCCTCCTCCCCTTATAGATGGAAGAAGCTGGCAGAGCTGTTTTTGAAAAACAAGTTTGTACTCTGAGCAGAGGTCTTTAAATTTTCTGAGCTTGGCTTTGATTTCTGGGAATTGAATAGTGATGTTGTCCTTCATCAGGTCTTGACATTGTATGTCACAATCGTCCAGTTCATCCATGATGCGTTGGGCACGTCGTACTAGACTGACACTGATCTCCCGGACTAACTGAGCGGCTGCAGAATCAAGTTTCTTCAGAGGGTAAAGCCACGCAGTCATGGGCACAGCATGTTCTGCATTTTCTCCCAAGAGTTTTGGAAGCTCTGAGTAGACTTTGATTGCATCTGAATAGCTAACCGGGTTGTTTTCTAGGGCAAAATCTCCATGAAATGTGCAGCTGAACTTGTTGGTTTTCTCTTGTTCTGATTCACTCATTTTCAAAGATGCCTTGCCCTCAATTGATATTAAAGGTATCTTTTTGATTGATGCTTGGAGTTCACCTTGTATGTCTTGGTAGTTGTCATTGGATGAAAGCTCGCGGTCAAAAATGAAGAATGCTTGAGCCCCATTCAGCAAAGCAGTAACAACATGTGTGGCAGAGCCTTCCTCAAATACATTGCAGTGTTTGAAGTTTCCTGCTCCAAGATGCTCCATAGTCAGCTGCTCGAAACGTGTGGTTGTTCGATACTGTAAGGTGACTCGAGATTGATGTTTGGATTTCTTCTTGTTACTTAAAAACTCAGCTGACCCTTTCACACTGACTAATCCAGACAGAAAGCTGGCTTCAAGACATGCAGAAACATTAAGAGCTTCTACTTTGTCTTCACTTGAATCTGAGGCAATGATTTTGAAGTCTGTGTTTGGCTGTGGACGTGCGTTAATATTCTTCTGTAACATCTCTGCATCCCAGAGAGTTATTCCTTTAAAATGGATATAGTGTTCATTTAATTTAGCTAGGCACTTTTAAAAATATGCAACATTTTTGAATAAGTAACAATTTTAATTTAAATCTTAGACGATTCCACTGAGAAACCTTAAATGGTGAAGCTTTATTACCTGGAATGAGGACATCTCGTCGACAGTCATACAACATTCCCAACTGAAACGGTCGGCCAAGACACACCAGTTCAATGGTCCCATAGTCAGACATGTTTCAGGTATTTCAATGACGTTTTTCCTAAAATATTAATTCATACTTACTTACTTGCTTAGTAGCATTTTATCAAGTATATCCAGGTAAATTATTTTTAGCTTTACCATAAAGGCAAAAAAACCTGAGGAAATTCTAATTCACACCGACACCAAATTTTTTAATATCAGTTCTGAGTCAGATAAATCAAATTGGCTTTAAAAGTCATTTCAACCTATGATTTTACATTTTGGCCAGTGGTGAGTTACAAACAAAAATAAGTTTTAATTGCCTAACTTTTTGGAAAGTTAAAGTAATGTATAAAACAAAAAACAGTAGGGTTGTCAAACGTTTAAATTCACTTAATCACATCCAGAATATAAATTTGTTTTTACATAATATACAGTATGTGTGTGTACTGTATATTTTCATTTTCAACAAAATATTCATTTTGTATTTATAAACACAAAAACTTACACATAAATGTATTCCTATTTTGGAAATATTTAGATGTACTCATTTATAAATGTTATAAATGATTATTTATCTTTCCTTAATAAATAGGGGAGTGACGAGATCTCGTGGCACAATAATAGGAACACAATATCCTCATGCCATTGGCATGATGGAGTGCTTGGCTCGAAACTGCAACCATTTTAGTCGCATATCAGTGGTGTAGCCAGAATTGTATTTTTGAGGGGGCCTGTCTGTAAATGAGGGGGCCATTGTGTATATGTATAGGTTTCTATACATGTAGATATTTATAGGTACTAAAATGATACACCTGTATTATACAGCTCATTTCACCGTTTTAGCAAACATAAACATAGCCTAGCGGCTCTTAATCTGGTCCTCGTGACCCCCCGCTCTCTCGTTTAACACACCTGATTTAAATCCCCAGCGCTCCATAAATGAACTGTGTACCGATTGACATGATCCCTACACAGTGTTCACTGCTCTCTACTCCCTGCACACAGGACATCGGCTGAAGTTAACTTCAGAACATGAATTTGCGCTACACGACTGCCTGCAGCGTCTTCACACGCAGACAAAATTTACTACAGAAGTTTGAAGGGTTATTTAACCGCAATCATGAGATTTGCGTAACGTTAGTAGTTACGTTTTGTGCACTTCAATGCCCTTTATGTCCACTTTGCAGGGTTTTTACGGGCGAATTGTAAGAGACGCATACAAAATATGCAGAGGGGAGTCGCGAGGACCAGGATTACAGTTTTTCTCGATTGCTAAAATGCAATTCATGAAACAATTCACCATTTTCTGACAACTATAAACACATTCTCAGAACAATACACCAACTTGTCCAACCCTCAGACAAAAACGTCCTCATTTTGCAAAGGTTTAACCATGTTCTCATTCAGAAAACACAAACACACAATATAATGAACTGAAGTGTCAAGATGTAAACTCAAGTAGCACACATTTATCCATCAGTAAACATTCAGTAGCAAAACTGATGACAGACCAATCAGAATCTCAGGATAATATCAATAGGAGCTCATCCTAGAATCATCTACTGGGCTTTGTACTAATTACTGTAAACATACAGTAAAATTACAGTACACACTTTATATGAGAAATTTCACTATTCTGTATCCAGTAAACTGTAGCACGTGTAAACCCTCAAATTTGTGATTGTCAAGTTTACAAATTTGTATTTGTAGCCTTTTTAACCTGTTCCGTATTTTTTCAGAAAATCCGGAATACGTTTACGAAATTGGGCCAAAGGTGCAGAGGATGCCATATTTTTTTTTACATTGCCTCCTATTGACAAATCGCTTCACTGTATTTTTTCCTTTATCTTCTCTGTAAGTCGCTTTGGATAAAAGCATCTGCAGTTAAATGTTATTTGTGCAGTTGTATACTGTATGTATTGTGTTGCATAACCAGTTCATATTGTTCTTTGGTTTTTGAACTTTTCTTGTCTTGTAAGATCATCTTCATCTACTTTACAGTAGTGTAATGTTTTATTTTTATTTTTTCCTAAAGCTCATTCTTGCACTTTGCTATATCTGCACTCTTTTATGTTGTATATTCTAATACACACTAATCTGTCAAATTATTCTCGAATCCCAATAAGTGGTATTAGTAACAGTGTTTTGAATTGATTTCACCAGTGTCTAAGACTATGTTGCAGTGGAGGTGATTTTGAGGGCTTGTGTGTCATGTCTGCGGGAAAAGTTTGTTTTTTCAGCAAGTTTGACTGGTTTTGAGAAGAGAGCTTCATTTTGACCTGAAAATATGATGTTTGGGGAATTGGATGAGATGTTGTGGATTTGTGTTTACAGTTTTGAGAATACGAGGCATAATTTCAAGAAAAGTGTTTAAGCAATCTAGAAAAACTGTAATGCTGTGTTCTCACCAAAAGCGTTTGGCGCGAGTAAATTACATACAAAGTCAATGCAAAGACGCGCATAGATGCAAACTCGCGGCAGGCTGTGCGAATGACGCGAATCGGGCTGCGCGTTTGAGGCGTTCTTCCGCGTAATTTGAAAATTTTCAACTCGAGCTATGAATTCGCGCGAAGAGTTTTCGCGTCACTCACGCGAAAATAACAAACTTTTCCCGCGAGTAATT
Organism: Triplophysa rosa; assembly: GCF_024868665.1. NCBI lineage: Eukaryota > Metazoa > Chordata > Actinopteri > Cypriniformes > Nemacheilidae > Triplophysa > Triplophysa rosa. Next base: position 114,698 of record NW_026634126.1, read on the forward strand.
AAGAGCGTTGAACGCGATTGCTCGCGTTTGGTGTGAACCAAAACAAACGCCAAACGCGAGCAATTGCCTCAAACGTATCGCCCGATTCGCGTCATTCGCACAGCCTGCCGTGAGTTCGCGTCTATGCGCGTCTTTGCATTAACTTTGTATGTAATTTACTCGAGAACACACGCTAGATCGGCGGCTTCCAGTCAAACCATTGGCTTTCCTTTTAGATGCAAGGCGGAGTGTTCTAGGGTGAGAAAAGTTTCTGTTGAGAAAAGTCTACAAGAACACTACAAGTCAAATGCAGTGTAATCGTTATCTTAAGCAGTCTACTCATTTTCTTCTTGCTCATCTTTTCGTAATTTATAAAAAAAAGAATATTGTACTCACCCGCCATCACAGCGTACAAATTAAACTTTTGGCGCGAATGTCAAGATGCTATGCACAACACGTGACATAATTAAACCAATAACTTTGAAAACAGGGGAGTACTGATTGCTTGATCAACCAGCCAAATCAACAATTCCTTATTTTTTTTATTTTACGCAATCAAATATCTGAGGGGACCTAGGTCCTCTCAGCCCCCTCGTGGCTGCACTATTGTCGCATATGTATGGCGTTAGAAACGTGCCACAATTCTGCGTGCACAAAATATAATTTTGTGCACATAAAAGGCACATCGCACGCGCATCAACTAAGTTTCGTGGAGATAATACTCGCCCCGCGAGGATAAAAGTAATTTGCACGTACGAAAATTAATTTTGCAACAAAACAACATTGATCTGAATGTTTGCAAACACTCGCCTGCTCTCTCCTCGGAGGACACTGTGTCTGTGTGATCCATCAGCTCGCTCGCTCAACACAACCAATTGTTACAGTGTGTCATAATTCCAGCCAATCAGCAATGAGACTGCTAAATTATGATTGGCTGGCTTGAAAACCAATCACAAGATCTCATGCAGAAAGCTGGGATGATGAAACCCGCCCACGTGGAAAAGATGTGTGTTTAAAGCTATACAGTAGGTGGCGGTAATACTCATATAAAGAATGAACAACAACAAGAAGAAGAGATGTGTATTTAATCGTTTGGACTTATGTGGAAGAACAGTGTACTAAAATACAACAAGTAAGGCATAATCCACAGCTAGCCGTGCGTTAAAGGGTTTTGTGGAGGCCAAGAACCACCCGACGCGAAGCAGAGGGATGTTGCCTCTGCGAAGTGCATTAAAATCCTTTAGCTGTGGATTATCCCTTACTTGTTGTATTTTAGTACACCGTTCTTCCACATAACTCAATAATTTACCTAATAAAAGCAATAAGCTAAAAACAGTTGTACATCTTCATTTCTGAAAACATAATATAATTGAGATCACACTAATTACATTAAGTTACAGTTCAGTAAGAATCTCCACTAAAATGTGGCGTTTTGGAAACACTAGTAATGTAATTGCACGATTTAATTTAGATTAAAAAATAAGATACTTACTTGTGGTCGTTGAGCGTTCAACATTTTTACTTCAATATGAACAAGTCCAAACGATTAAATACACATCTCTTCTTCTTCTTGTTGTTCATTTTTTATATGAGTATTACCGCCACCTACTGTATAGCTTTAAACACATCTTTTCCACGTGGGCGGGTTTCATCGTCCGAGCTTTCTGCATGAGATCTTGTGATTGGTTGTCAAGCCAGCCAATCATAATTTAGCAGTCTCATTGCCAATTGGCTGGAATTATGACACACTGTAACAATTGGTTGTGTTGAGCGAGCGAGCTGATGGATCACACGGACACAGCGTGCTCTGAGGAGAGAGCAGGCGAGTGTTTGCAAACATTCAGATCAATGTTGTTTTGTTGCAAAATTCATTTTCGTTCGCGCAAATTACTTTTATCCTCATGAGGCGAGTATTTTCTCCATGAAACTTAGTTGATGCGCGTGCGATGTGCCTTTTATGTGCACGCGCAGAATTGTGGCACGATTCTAACTCCATACATATGATCACTAAATTTAACCTGTGCGACCTCAAAATATATTTCGGAGCATTTGTGTGAGTGCACATATTGTTGTGGTGCGACCTGTTTTCATTACTGTTCAGAACACGCTAATAACTGCACAAAATATGTGCGTGCTGTGAGCTACAGTGACAGGTGTCATATCAAAATCTGACTCCCCGTGAGATTATGACTCCCCTATCTTTCCCTTCAAAGGTCAGGATTAGGTGTGGGGTCGGATTTAAGAGATAGGGACCAATCACAAAGCAGCATCATAAGTGAATGAACCAATCAGAAGTAGGGGAGTCAAATAGAGAAATCAAATAGCTCTTTACTGAAAGGTATACCCTGTTAAAAAAACAAAGCATACATTTTGTGCAATTACTGCCTGTCATTTGAGTTTTAGACAAAACATACATATTGTTTATTAGGCTACTGCATAATATACTTCATTCAAATAGAAGTTTAATTTGTTTCATAAAGTACAAGTTGATTTTATAATGCCTACATTTTTTGCATAAAATACTATTTTCCCCTATATATTTCATCATTGAGGGTTTCTTTAAAAAAGTCTAAAAATCTTGTCTCGTTCTCGTGAACTCAGTCTCGTGGGATAAGTGTCTCATCACACCCCTATAAATAAATGCATGTGTGTGTATGTGTTTATAAATACAAAGCTAATATGCCCAGTACATAAAAACTTTTATTCTGGATGCGATTAATGACAATTAATCTTCTGACAGCCCTAAAAAATAGTAACAGTAATTTGAAATGACCTTTTACAGTGTGTGAATTAACCTCAAGTGAGCATTTAATTGATGGTCAGCCTTAATTCTGAATCCTATACATCTTGTATAAAACTGCTATAAAATAATTTGCTACAATAAAAAAGCTTACCTTACTTGTTTGTGAGTCAAAAACTGATCGCTGACAACCACATATTATGGTTTTATAGAGCTCAGTAAGGCCACTCCTTATAACGCTGTGATTGGTCAAGTGACAGGTCTCTTATTCGAGCTTTTAAAGCATGTGCTTTAATATCTTGCTTGGGGGAACTTATGTGCATGTGACCCAAGCTTAAATCCCTTTTCTACTGTCGTGTCCCTTATCTATCTATCCATTTAACACTTAACTTAATCACTTATAGGTACAAACATTCACCGATACTCAAATACTCTATATTAGGGAATGAAGAGGATGTAAACAGAATAAGTGATTTTTTTGTTTTGTTTTCAGGCAAATGTGTACAAAGGGGAGTGCTAAAAATATTGTATCTTTTATTTTTATAATTTAGGATTATAAAGGTATCCCCTTTGTAAGTATATTAAAGGGGTTTATTACAAAAGCTAAGACTTTTGGACTTAACTAACATGTCACATGTCATATATGCTGTGTAGTATTGTAAGTATTGACACCAATTTTCTTTTTTAATTCTTTAAAAGTTTATTATGTTTGGCCTTTCGTAAAAGATTGTATTACAAGTTGTGCTGTCATTTTCGTGGCGGTCCAGTAAAATTATTATAAAAACTATTAAAAATTAAAATTATTATGTTTGATGACTTTTTTATGCACAAAACCAACTGTGTCATGGCTCTGCCTCTATTAGTCATGTTTTTCTTGGTCCTGTGGCAGAGCCATGACAAGGCCTTTGGTTATGTGTGGAGAGAAACATATTATTGTCCTTTTGACAATAATATGCGTTCTCTCCAGTTTCTTGTCATTGGCCCCGCCCCTCTCGTTGCCCTATCTGTGGATTTTAGTTTTATTTTGATCCTGTCTCTACGTTTTGCCCCCACGTGAGAAGTCTTTGTTTTTGTATTTATCCTTAGTTGGTTTTTCCCCCATCGAGGGTGTTTTTGTTCGTTTAATTAAAGTCTCGTTTAACCCCTTCACCACCGTCTGCCTGCATTTGGGTTCTTCCACCACGCAAGTCGTGACAACTGTCCGTATAAGCAAAGTGCCATGCAAAAACTGCTAATGGGCATGTTTTCTTCTCATATACATTACAATACTGCATTTACACTTAAGGTTGTATAAGCAAAAACTGTGATTATGTGACATTGTTCATAATTGGAATAAATATCAGTCAGGTCTTATCCTTAAATGACTGTTTGGTGAATGTTGGTTCCTTGTTACTTAGTTTCACGTTCTGGGCTTCTGTAAAGCCAAATTCAGATCCTCAGTATGTAAGTGCTTTTCAGTTCCTTGTTAAAGTTTCATGTTCTCGATTCTTTTCATTCACAAGTGCATTTATAATCCTCACAGCAAATCACAGCATTTAGATTTTTTTAATGAATCAGTTAGGATCAACAGGATGTTCTTAGCACAGATAAATAATTGTAATTTATCTGTATTGTATTAAACTGATATTCACTTACTTGCCCTAAACCACCTCGGACTGTCAGGGCAATGCTTCATATTATTCAAAACAACACATTGCCAATGCAAAGACATGTAAGAGAATGTTAGAATTTATTCAACTTTTTTTGCATTTTCAAAACATTTTAAGCAATAATTAAGTGCTTAGTGGTGTATACTGTAATCTAATTTGATCTCCTGCAAAATACTTTGTGGAGGAAAATATGGATTTCATTGACCACGTTTACATGAAAGTCAGTAATCGAATTATTTGCCTTATTCTGAGTAAGCTAATATTATGATTAAGGTGTTTACATGAGTTGGTTTAAGAATATACCTTTCATGTTCCCGTTTTACATGTTACACTACATAGTTCGATTAATGGCATACATCATTACGTCCCTAAGCGACGCTGTTCGACGTTCCCTCCATAATTTTATGTATCAACAAACAGTTCGTCTTCGCCATGGTACCACATACAGTTTTTGGTGTTTCATTTATTTTCTAGAATTGTTGGCATCTTTCTTGTTTCCCGTTCGGACCAAAAATGTGCTTTCTTGCTTGAATCCATGTTGTCTGCCGTAAAATGAAATGGCTGTCCACTGCCGCGCGTGTGTGTAACCTGTCGCAAAGTGCCGCGAAAGTTCCTACGCGCCGGAAATAGTGCGATTAAGGTGTGTACATGTCTATACCGCACTTCTATAATGCGACTAAAATAGGAGTACTTCACCCGTCTTAATTCGATTTGTGTTTACTACGATTATGAGTTTAGATGGATTAAGCTAATCAAAAAGCTCTGTTTAGTCCATTCTTAATCAGAGTATTGTCTTAATCTCGGATTATTCTTGTCCATGTAAACATGGTCATTGTCATTTAGTCTGATTGATATGATTGGCAAATACTAATTTATGGCCATCTTGCAAAACCTAAAGAAGGATTAGCATAATGAAAAATTCATATCAGGAGATCAGCAGAGTGTTTTAACGGGTCATGACATGTAGCTGACTTTACCTTGACCTTTTGATTGTTCGTTAAAAACAACTCCTAACACTTCCTCTTTATCAACAAAATCAGTATTAACACCAAGCTGCAAACATAACTTCTGCTACATTGGGTTGTCTCTAGTGGGTGAGATGACAAACACATGTTTAAGGTTTAAGAAATGTCTGAGGGAAAAAATAGAATTTTGCGGAAGTTTGCTGAAAGCATTTGAAATAATGAAACTGGACTGGGTCGAGGAGGATGTTGGGAGCATTGTCTCTTGAGATTTTCTAGGGCTTCTCCAAAAATATCCAGCTGACAATTAAAATAGAAAAATTAACTACTAAATACTTATTTGTATGATCTATTAAATAATGATTTGTCAATTTAATCACAGAACAATTAAAAAATGTTGAATGCAATGAACTTTGATTATATATCTGCCCAACCAGAATATGTAATTGCCCCCCCACCCAGTCGAGCCAGTCCAGTACGGCGCCTGTAATGAGATGGTGACACTTTACATGATCTAACAACGAGCATTTACTAATACATTTTTCTACCCGTTAACATTAGCGAATTCACAGAAAAATAGCACGAGCAATTGTATTAGTGTTAAGAAACAAATATTAATAAATGATGAAAAACTATGTTGCTCATTCTTCATGTAAGCTAATGCATGCACTGATGTTAACAAATACAACCATGTGAAGTGAAATGATTGGATGATGTTGTGATGTTAAAAAGGAGTTGTATAGGGCCCAAAGAAATATTTAAAATTATTACTTTGTGTGCACATGCTCTGTGACCAGGGGCCCGTTTCAGAAAGGAGGTTTAGTGAAAACTCTGAGTAAATTAACCCTGAAATTAGGGAAACTCTGGGTTTTCCGTTTCAGAATGTGAGGTATGTCAAACCCGAGAAAACGGGGTAACTCAGGCCCATTTCTAAAAGAGAGATGACTTATACTCAGAGTCAGTAACCATAGTAACTTACTCTGTAAACCTAACCTGGTCGGGAGCAGGTTTTCTTTGGTAAACCCAGAGTTTATTTCGATCTTCTCCCCCTTTTAAAGCGCAAGTGGTGTAACTCATTCATTCATTCATTCAGTCATTCATGGCACACATTTTGATCACACAGAGACCATCTCAGTGACTTGTATGCTATGTGCTTTTATAGAGGATTCATGAAGAGGCTGCATTAATTCATTGGAATGTACTTTGATTTCAGGAGAGCAATTTAGGACCCGGGTGGAATTTTGTCATTTCCCTGTACATTTTTATTAAAACTGTACCGTTTTTCTTTACAGTGAATTACATATATCAAAATATATCTCATCCATCCTTACATCAATAACATCAGCCACCGTACATGTATTACATCAGAGCATAATTTTCTATGGACGATGAGAAATGACTTAATAAAGTGCATGAATAAAGAAACGTGTTATTCTCTTAACTAGAGCACTCACGGCGAGTGAGAACATACGATATTTTAATTATTTCTGTTGTTTCATTCATTTAATGATTAATTTGTTTGTTTATTGGTACATTTATTAATTTAAACTTAAGTCATTTTCAGGACATCACTAAATCCACTGTATGCAGAGAGGAAAGTGTGCCTCACTCTCAAGTGCTTTCTAGCGCCATGTTGCTTTTTTTGGTGCCGTTGCCATGGTGAATCGTAATATCGGAGCTCTATTGATGATGGCTTTTTATAGTCGTGGTGCACTCGCTTAACCCAGGGTAAGCCTACCCAGAGTAAATTGAACTAACTCAAATCAGCTGTTCTGAAACCAAAAACTCAAAGTTTCTAAGTAAACCAACTTTGAGTTCAAGGTTTAACCTAGAGTTGGTTGAACCTCCTTATTGAAACTGGCCCCAGGTTTCATGTACTGTAAACGCTTGTTTTATGTGTCAACATACACCCTAAAAAGGGTGCTATATAGCACTAAAAGTGGTTATTTGCTCATAATCATAGGCGAACCCCTTTTAGTGCTATATAGCACCATATCTTGGTGCTTCAGTTGTTCTTTTACTGTAAAAAATGAAAAGTTTACTTAACTTAAAATTTCAAGGCAACTCGCTGCACAGCTTTTTTGAGTTTACTCAACTTTTGGCCAAGTATTTCACCTAACTCAATTACGTCATAAGATACCAGGGGACAGACTCAATTGCGGGGAGAAACAGAATTTTATTAACATGGTAGATCGACAAGACAGTCAATAGTGACACCACCAGTAGCACGGAGATCGGTGGAGAGAGACTCGACCCACCGAACAGCAGACACCCTCTTACAGGAGAGAGTTCGAACCACAGAAGTCCTGGAGGGGGAAGAATGCTTGACCCGATGACGCTCGGAGAGAGAACTGCTACCGCAGAGATTCAGAGGCTGGGAGAATACTCGACCCGGCGACACACGATGTGTAAAATTCAAGAGTCCAATCCCGTCATGGGAAATCCAGTGTCTGGAGGGTGAGCGAGTCCAACGGGCGCTGAGGAGAGGGCAGAGAAAAACAACAAGAGCGGGCAAAAACTAACTAAGAAGGGTACCAGGGGAAAGCAAGACTTGGCCAAGGCTAGGGTAGATTAAGAGAACTACAAAAAATAACAAAGGCTATAACTTAAACTAAAACTGAGACTAGATATAAAAATACTGAGGTAGTCAGGAGAACCGCTGTAACGCACGCACGCACGCACGCACGCACGCACGCACGCACGCACACACACACACACACACACACACACAGGACAGTACAACAGAAGGGAATATAAAGGGGAGGAAATCAAAACCCAAACGAGAGACAGGAGTGGAGAGAGATGAGACACTGGTTAGATAGATGAGGAGACTGAAACAATAACGAGGAGACAACAGGGTAACGAGGGGGCTGGGTCACACCACAATAACAAGAAAAGGCATGGCAGGCAGTCAACTACACCATGTGCTCAAAAGAAACAAAACATACACACGAGAAGAAACAAAGCCACAAGAAGCAAAAACATCAACACAAGAGAGGAAACAAAGCCACACTAAACAGAAACCCTGACACAATTAACTGAGTAATATCACATGACTGTCAATTGAAAAAAAAAGTTGAACCAACTTAAAATAAATATGCAACAATCAAATTTATGAGATCACTCAACTATGGACTTAGTTTACCCAACTCAAAAGATTGTGTTTGATATAACGTTAACATATGAATGTTCTATTATTATATACACACTCTACTTAAGTAACTGCTTAAGCTGTTTGTGTTTTAAACATTTTAGTTGTGGCCTCACTGCGTCATTTACTTCAGACCTCAAAACTGAGCACATGAGCCTCATTCATGGTAACAATCATCAAACATCATTAACCATTATGTTAAAAAAGGAGCTCTAAATACCAAAGGTAACTTACAATGACAACAAAAACAAAAAATATAGCCAGCAAACACTAAAATAGCAATCATTTTAATAATTTTAACCGGCAAATTGAAAATTCTGCAATGCATGCTGGGAACTTTCAAACACTAGAATTGTTTTTTTTTTAGATTACACAGTTTGGCAAATTGGTCAAACTTCTTGATGTGCTTTGGACAATCACTTAGATATCCAAGTACAGTCAACAAAAGAATCTTTGTTGGTACCACATTTAGACTAATTTTGCTCAGCATACTCAAAATAATGCATTCTTCTTCTTCTACTAAAAAAACTTTGTTCAAGTTACTTTATTACCTTTGTTGGGAGAACAATTTGAAGTTGTATTTTTTACAGTGTGTAAAGAATCTGTTAAGCCCCTATGGTTCTTCAGCGGTTCTATAGAGCACCTCAGTCATCCCAAAGAACCGCTGAAGAACCACTGAAGCACCAAAATATGGTGCTATAGCACATAGTGGTTCCGCTATGATTACGAGCCAAGAACCACTTTTAGTGCTATATAGCAGCACCATTTTTTCTAGAGTGTATTGCAGTGTAAATGCAGCCTTAAAGACAGAATAAACTGTTCAGGGAGTGTTAAATAAAATAAGTAAAATAACTAAGGACCATTTTTAAGACATGATGTTGGCTTTATTTGTAAAGTTTCTCAATAATTCATTTTCCATTGCATATTATTAACTGTGCCATGTGATATTTCTAATTCATAAACCAAGTTTTGATCATTCATAAAAATGATTTTAGTATTAGTAATATTAGTAGTAGTAATATTAATTAATGACTATTTTGAATTCTGTTCTTTTCTTGTTGTTCTCTAGACCTATTCGCTTCAGTCACTCTCCTCTTTTCTTCTTCTCTCATTCTCGCTAGCTCTCTCTCTTGTCGTAAACTATAAAGTTGTTCCTGGATTTGTTGTCGTGCCTGCTCGGCCTGATTGCGTTCTTCCTCAGCTCGATGGCGTGCCTGGTCAGCCCGGTAGCATTCTTGCTCAGCCTGCTCAGCTCTTGCACTCTCGTTACTACTACCACCGCCCATTTTCAGTGATTTCCTTTTGCCTGAAATTAATTCTACCAGTTGGGAGGGAGAGAGAAAGAAAAGTCTAAATGGAGTGTGAATTGATAATCACAAAAACCTACGTTCAACAACCATCTTTTTAATTTTCAGGTTGTGATGATGTAAACATCCCATTTGATTAACTCATGTAAAAAAATCCCAGAAACTTGGCTACAGGAACATTATTAAGAACCCTATGAAATCTGAATTGGAGTTGGGTGGATTTAAGTCCACATTTATTAGCTTTACAATTTACAGTCTTTCTCTTACTTACGTTACTTACTTACTGTTATAATAAGAAATTGGTTGACACTAAACAGAATCTCGTGAGCCAGCATTTTACAGTAGCCATACTGTGGGGTGTTAGACATAATAGCACATTATAAGTTTAAAGTTAAGGCTTTGGCACAGCCAAAAACAATTGAAAAGCCTGCATGCAAAATGTTTTTGTTTCACGTTTCAGTTTAACACCTAAAATCATGCAGTAATCAAACAGTAATCTAAAATGCTTAGCTATTATGTTTAGGGTATTTTTAGGAGGTTACCGTTTTCTTTGCACCGACTCTTTTGTTCAGTATCCTGAAAGAGACACTGATACCTGTTTATGAATAGAAGAATATCCTGGTTATATGCTGAATAAAATCTTTTGTTGTATTTTCAAGCAGACAAAAACATGCTTCTGATTACACAGTCGAATTAAACAGTCACACTGAGGTGAGTCCACATGAACCTGTTGATAACTAGCCTACCATGAAAGTTGGTATATTGAGCTTATTGTTGCTAATGTAAGTCTAAAAGCACATACCTAATTCTTGGTAGCAGTTTTTAGTGGTCTGGTCCTTTTCGTGTACAGCGATTATGTGTGAACTGCAATCAATGCACCACTTTTATAGAGAAGTGAGGTGTTGCAATGCTGTGATTTGACAAATCTGTCACATATGAGCCAATGGGATTGGATAGTTCTAAATATATGAGAGATTTGTTGTCTTGGAATTCTATCAAGTATTACAAGTATTAAAAAGTGCCTTTTAAACCCCACACAACTACTCAAATTGAGATGTCTAACACTGACTTGTTTTTTGATGAAGTAGATTACAGATGATGTAGTTGATGTAGAGAGAGAGAGAGAGAGAGAGAGAGAGAGAGATTTATTTACCCTTAATGCCCAGCGTGGCAGATGTACAGTTTTGGAAATCAAGCTCAAGTGTGGAAAAACATGAATATAAATCCTTGTGTGCATCTCTAAGGACTAAAGACTTCTATGCCAAAACAAACTCGTTAATACAACGTTAATAATAATAATTTAACAATAGTTGAACTTGGGTGCCACCTGTTTGTGATTCAGCAGCACAGAGATGATGCAATTATGGGGTGGTTTCCCGAACAGGGTTTAAGACTAGTCCTAGACTAAAGTAAATTTTAGATCTGTCTAAATTTGAAAACTGCTTGCACTGAAACATCTTCAAATACATCAGCGCCGTTGTTTTAACTCAAAATGCACACATGGTAATGTTGTTTTGTAAGGCATGTTTGTAAAAATCTACTTAAATGTCCTAATTTAGCTAAGGTAGTCCTGTCTTAAACTAATCCCTGTGCGGGAAACCACCCCAAAATGTTTTAGTTTATTGTTTTATTTTTGTCTATAAAGTATGTTGTTTTAACAACATTAAGTAGTGTTTGTTTGTTAAAACTGTTTACATATTAAAAATCCTTTGGCAATTTTGGGATCCTTTTGGATGTGTTTATACTAGGGCTGTCAACGTTAACGCTTGCGATTATTTTTTTCAAATTAACGCGTGAGAAAATATTTATCGCAATTAACGCAGCATCCGTTTGTTTTGACATCCTTTGTCTAGCGTTACATTATGTAATCACGCTCTTATTCGTGTACAGGCTTTTAAACCACTTAAGCGCGATTTTAAACAGTTGCTTTGAGGCGTTCAATGAAGATAGACAGCTTCTAAACTGTGGGACGCGGCAAAACGCAACGAGAGGTCCAGTCTGGTGTGTACAGTAACGGCTGCGTCGGTGAATCTCTGTCAGACAGCGCATCCGTGTTAAGTTCTCTTTCGTGCTTGAATGGATAAAACCACACAAGATTATGTCAGAAAGCCAGTTTTGTCTAGCGTTTTCTTAAGCACAGACTTCAAAGTGTAAAATAAAATCTTAAATGAATGCAAAGAGTTGTGAAAATGGGAGTGCGGTGACGGTCAGATCTGCGAACTGAGACAGCTCTTAAAGAGGCCGCGCTCTTAAACGTGCTGCTGTGACTCCTGTCACTAATGTTAATCAAAGAACAAAATAAAAGAAGAAATCAATGTGATTTTATAGCTTTAATGAGAATTCTTCTGCATTTAATTTATAATTTAGCATTAAAGACTGTAAAGTGTCCTTCAATTTCCTACATGAGCTCTCAATTATACTGTTGAATGGCTATAATTAATGTTAAAATAATCAATTTAATAGAGACATCAGTTACAATACTAATATCAAAATGTTAGCTTTCATAAAATGATGCTGTTAAAGAAATATGTTGTTTCTACATCAATTTGAAGATTAAATGTGAAATTATTAAAATGTAAAAGTATATTTTAAAATATAATTGTTGTGTGCGATTAATCGTGATTAATCACAGAAAAAATGTGTGATTAATCCGATATTTTTTTTAATCGATTGACAGCACTAGTTTATACTAGGGCTGTCAAAAGATTAATCGCGATTAATCGCATCCAGAATAAAAGTTTGTGTTTACATAATATTTATCTGTTTACTGTGCATAATAATTTTGTATTTATTAAGACATACACATCCATGCATATATTTAAGAAAATCTAAATATTAATAAACATTTATATATCATTTCAATTATTGGTAAATATAAATAAATACATGTAAATATTTCCTAAATATGTATACTTGTGTATGTGTTTGTATTTATAAATACAAAATTAATATGCACAGTACATAGACATATATTATGTAAACACAAACTTTTATTCTGGATGCGATTAATCGCGATTAATCTTTTGACAGCCCTAGTTTATACAGTAACTAGTCTCTTTTTCCAGAAGTTAATCAACAGGTGAGACTGTTAAACTGACAAAATGTTTAGAAATAAGTCACTCACTAGATGGCGCCAGTTTGTTATCAGCCTTCAATTCTTTGTGTTCTTCATTGGTAAACCAGGGTTTCTCAACTTTAGTCCTGCCATCCCAACCCCTCCCCCAAAATGTTTAAAATGTCTCCATATGTAAAACACCAGATTATATTTGCAGGGGGGTCTATGTGCTGTCAGTTGTAGATTTTTAATTATTATAAAAATTAAATATATCTGTCAGTCAGATAGCCAAGTGCCTATGTTTTAAGGATTATAGTGAGGATACACCCATATCAATCATTACACCTCAGCTTTTAACACACACAAGACTGTTTTTTAGCCTGTCTTGCTTCCATTGGGTTTATTACTACGCCTTTCAATTAAAACATGCTGTTCTCTCCCTAGTTTACTGTGGTTTATCAAAAAATGCCTATATGCTCTACCTTTAGTAGTGGTAAAATATGTTTTTAAATTTTACTATACTCCATGTGTGGGGGTAACGTGACCCAAGCAAGTATAGATAAAGCTATAAATAAACTTCATTATTTTAGGGACATAGGCTATAAGTTTAATAATATATTTAAGGGACTTCTCATAAGTATAAGTTTAAAAAATATAAGTATAAAGAAAAAAAAAGATTTAAAACAGCACACAACAGTAACAGTAAGTACGGATCTTATCAACTGTTTGTCAGCCGCTAACTTTTGATCCAAGCCTTCATCCAAACACTTGCCAGTGAACACCCAGCCCTGTTACACCTGCAGTAATGTTCAGTAACCGTACCAGCACTTAAGAGCATTTCCTGGACCTGCGGGCGAGTCTGCACAGGTCAATTGCACAAAATGATACACCGAGATGGCATGTATTCTAAGAATTTTGGGATGTTAGAGGAAGCAGAAAACCTTTCGTGTCAAAGGCATGTGGGTATATCTTATTCTTGGTAATGTTGGAGCTTTCCTGAGAAAAAAAAGATAACGGTCTAGTTTTGAAAGGCTGGGTGCTAAAGAAGAACAAAAATCTCTGGTAAAAATAAGCATGCATATTATTTTATTGTGATTCGGTGGATTTGTTGGTTTGTTATTGATACACATCAAAATCATACCTTTAATGCATTTTCCTCAAAATACATTTTATTCTCAGAGGAACATATATTGTATCCTTCTGATTGAAGCCTTTTTGCCAGAAAGGTACATTACAAGATATTTCATCATATTAGTGTGTCTGTATTTGGTCAGTATGAATCGTCACAGCAACTTCATCTACATGAGAGCATTTAGAGTTCATGTCTCTAATCACTTTCCAGCCCTTTTTATGCATGCCATTTTATGACCTCCTATTAAAATAATTATTTGCATTCTTTTATTATTTTGTCACATCAGAGGACTGTTTAAGAAAACTGAAATTGAAGTCATGTAAAAACATTTTAAACATTTCAAATTGTAGCTAAAGCTCAGTTAAAAATTTTAGCTCATAAAAAACTCCCAAATATATTTAATAAAAAACTCTTTCATTATGGTGTGCATTTGGACTGGGAAAATAATCTGAAGTAGTTCAATAAGAAACCAAGAAATCCAACCATAAAGTCTAGTCTAGCTAAAACGGAGTGAAGTAGCGTCGCAGTGCAGAGATGTTTGACCATCCTTCACTGGTCATTTCAGGTTGTTTGTGACAGCTGCCATGCCAACACATTCTCACTCCAGACTCCTCACATATTTCCCAGCTAACAATTTTTGGTTCCCAGAACGTTCCCCTAACGTTAGTTTTTTGGTTCCCAGAACGTTCCCTTAAGGTTAGTTTTTGGTTCCCAGAACGTTATTTTCTAAGGTTCGTTTTTGGTTCTCCAGGAAAGTTTTCTTTACGTTAATAGAACGTTAGTTTCTGGTTCCCATAACGTTCTGGAAACCAAAAACTAACGTTAGGGGAACGTTACCCTAACATTATAGAAACCATGACACTAACGTTTTATTTCCATAAAGATAACCAAAAACAAACCTTAAAAAAAACTTTCTGGGAACCAGAAACTAACGTTAGGGGAACGTTCCCAGAACGTTAGCCTAAAATATTTTTCTCGGTCCGTTTACACGTCAGTAATGAATGCTGTGTTTTTATCCATCACTTGTCTAACGTTAATCTAATTAAAATAAGTAAAGTACATCATCCCACACAATATGGAGGATGAAATCAATGCATTAGATTATTCTTTTAGCCTAATAATTCCTTTTTCATCACTGAAGTTTTCTATTTATTTTCTATTATTTACCTAATTTTCGATTTAAACAGCACAGTATATCATTTCTAATAAAATCACACTGTGTGTAGGCCTACCTCAACATCAGACATTATAGATATCGAAATAAAATAACCAATGACTTCATCACAATATTTAAAGCAGATTTTTATTGACAGAAGAATAAACATTTAATTATCTTCAGGCTAACAATATTCTTGTCTCACCACAGAAGTATAGCGCATCTCCGTCTTTAGATATAACAATCAAAAGCCCTGAGTTTCAGTCCTTACATCATGGTCTGTTGATTTAGATGTGTCAAATCAATCGAAAAATCACGAAACTATAAGTCTACTCTCAAATCTGTACGGTTTTAAATAAAAAATTCAGAAAATAACGTTCTCAGAATGTTGCAGGCTGTTTTTTTTTAAATAACCAGAAAATAACGTTCTCTGATGGTTATTTTTTGGTTATTTTTTGCAACCAGAAAATAACCAGAAAATAACGTTACCTGATGGTTATTTTCTGGTTATTTTCTGGTTGCAAAAATAACCAATAAATAACCATCAGAGAACGTTATTTTCTGGTTGCAAAAAATAACCAGAAAATAACCATCAGGTAACGTTATTTTCTGGTTGCAAAAAATAACCAAAAAATAACCATCAGAGAACGTTATTTTCTGGTTATTTAAAAAAAAACAGCCTGCAACATTCTGGGAACGTTATTTTCTGGTTGCAAAAATAAAACCTGAAAAGAACGTTCTTAGAACGTTATTTTTTGGTTCCCAAAAATAACCAAAAGGGAACCAAAAACTAACGTTAGGGGAACGTTCTGTGTTTGCTGGGTTACGCTGGGTCAGCGCCCCACAGCGTCACTTTTGAACGCGCAGGGTACCCCTTTGGCGTCGTTTTTCGACGAACAGGGAACTGCGTTGCTATTTGCTAAATGCTCCAGGCCAAGATGTGTGCAATTCTTAGCATTTCATAATTATTTATGGTTTTAATATTTTGTAGCACCTAACCCCAACCTCACCCTAACCCTAACCACTTCTCAGCCATTTAAAACACAACACGCGAATAAAAGTACAGTCACAGGTATTTATTGCACAAACTGACCAAAAGCATTACAAAATATAACAAACAACTCGTTTCGCTTACCTTTTTGCACCAAAGCCGTACGATAACTTTACGTGAAGATGCCGTGCGTGTCCGTGAATGCATGAAGTCGGCTCCCATTCAAAAGATAAACCGGAACAGCTACATGCAGTCGGTCGCGGGAGCCAATACCGTTACACGTTCAAAGCCAACGAAATGACGCGTCGGTCACGAGACATGGGAGAGCCAATGGCACCGAAGGTGACGTAACTTCCTCTGGCGGCAATATTTGAACGTCGTTCTTCGCTGGATTTGAGCTTTACGGCGGACGGTGATCGCTTTCGCATCTGTGCCTCATACAAACCGATCGTTTCGCGTTGGTACCCTTGGAATATCTGTGTTTTTGAACGACATTGTGACTGCTTGTTTTATGTGTTTTATATTACGATAAATCAACTGTTACATTACTTTCTCAAACTGTGAAACGTCTGAATAGCGTCATGTAAACGCAATTATCCTTGCCATTAAACTTAAAATAAAACTCCGAAACATCATCATTGCAAATTATATCTAATATACATTTTCATAATGACGGTAAAATTCGTGTGCCCTTCACGTCGAAAAACGACGCCAAAGGGGTACCCTGCTCGTTCAAAATTGACGCAGAAGGACGCTGACCGAGCGTAAATATGTGACGAGTCGGGAGTGAGAATTCAATTCAATTTTATTTATATAGCGCTTTTCACAATGTGCATTGTTCCAAAGCAGCTTTACAGGAGCAAATAAGAAAAACACAGAAAGGTAAAACACAGCACAGTGCATGGTGTTTATAGACCAAGCAAGATCATTATAATAAATAATATCTAATAAATAAATAAATGCAGTCTCCCGGTGAGCAAGCCAACACTGCACCGCTCTGCTGTGGCGAGGAACCCAAACTCCAATGATGAATAATGGAGAAAAAAAACCTCGGGAGAAACCAGGCTCAGCCGGAAGCTCAGCAACAAGAATGTGTTAGCCATGCACATCCAAAATGACGTGTGAGTCTGCAACCATTTTATAGCAGTCCTCCAGGCGTCTTTCACACTTGTTTAGCTCACAGGCATCCATGACATCTTTTGCCGCTGCAGATATTAGGCCTTTTAATCCAGTAAAACTGGTTCTGTGTAAAACTGCCCCCCCCCTTATTTTATTTTTGGATTTGTTTTCTTTTCAATGTTCTGTAAATTTGTGGGAACTGTTTATTTATTTGTATTTGTGGTTTTTGTCGTTGTTATGCTATGCAACTGATGCTTTGTGTTAGATTACCATGAAAACAATCTCTGTGGTTTCAGGTGAATGACGATCTCTAAAAGAGTGAAAAAGGCTGTGTGTGCCTGCGGTAAACTATGACTAATACAGTAGAAGTAGAAGAAAACAGCATGATCGAGTGTTATCACAAAGAAAATATGAGTCATAGCCGCTGTATAGGCCTACACACTCTGTGATCAACGTGCATGTTAGTGCAAGTAAATGTGTGTGCACAAGCCTTGAAAAGAAAGACTGGATATGATACACCGACCGACATGCCTGTGTGCGCGTGCGTGCGTGTGTGTGAACCATTTTCTTTGAAGAAAATCTGAACAAAAAACTGTGTGCGTGTGTGCGTGCGTGTGTGAAAATGAAAACTGCAATGTTTTCAAACACATGGAACGTGTATACACATGTAAAACATTAGTATTGTGGTGTTTAAAAATAAAAAATACTAATTCATTAGTTATTTCTGATTACTCTTCTAATACTTGTTTTTCTTTACACTTACACATTTACTCGTTTATGCCTTTTATGTTGCACAACATAACTGCACACTATTATTATGGTGCTTTGACAACTTGTCCTACTCGTTTCGAAATACGTGGAAGTACCACAAACACTTCCGCAAATGTACAGAAGGTTGAACGTTTATATACCGTGACAGAAATAGCGCCAACTTCAACTCACCAATCGTCAAAGAGAAGCAAAACGACAAACAAATACCAAAGACTGTAGACAATAACAAGACGTCGCAGTTCTATTACCGCGAATGAGGCGAAATGCGAAGCAAGTCCCGCCTTCCAGTGAAAGAGCCAATCATCAATCGTTAAAGATTAAATGGGGCGTAGCTGTGTATTAAATGTCGTAAACGCACGCGCTTTTTAAGCTCAAGAAACAAAATTTTTAGTACAGTTCTTACCAAGCTTAGTTTTTGATCGGACAAGTGTTGTTTTATTGTGATCTTAGACACATATCTTCCCCCGTTTAAGTAGATAGGGCTTATGTGCGCATCATCTGCACCGGTGTTGCAAATACGACTGCCGAGTGCGTAGACTTTCCTTAAAGGTACTTTGCAAATGCTGTGGTGGGCGGGTCACTGAATGTCAGTGAATATGTTTCGTGTGCTTAAAAATTAGAAGTTTGCAGCGTGTTTGCGCGCTGTCTGTGGAGTAGATCATTCACGAGGCGCACAAATAACAAACTGTCGCATTGAATTCGCTTGAAGCACGGCGGGTAATCGATTTCCAGCGGGTGTGACAGATCTGTTAGTGGGTGGATTATGGATGTTATTCCCATGTGCAGTATTTTTCAGGAGCTGCAGAGCGTGCTTGATACGGGATACCTGTCTGCATTGCCATCTTTAGAAGAGTATTGGCAGCAGGTAACTTACCGTAAACAACCTGTCTTTATAAAACTTTATATACCGTAACGTTACATACTTTAAAGTTTTTAAAAGGCAGATCAAATAATGCTTCTTCCTCCCTGCATTTAAGTAACTTTTATTCTGTAGATGGTACAATTTTAGTTTACATGGTGGGAAATGCTGTTTCAGTTTTGATTCATTTATTATTATTTTTTATTTAACCTTACATGGCATTTTATTTGTGACCTAATGATCGTTTTTCCTCGTGTCTCTATGCGATAAATTGACGGATGCGCATGTCTCAAGCTATGTAAACTAAACGTTTTATTTTTTTATTATTATTAAATTAATAATGTAATGTCAAATTCGCGCATGTAAATTGAATTCCTACCTACATTTAGGGTTTGAGCTTTGTTGGCTTTGTGAAAAGCTTTAAATTGCCTAAACATTAAACCACACAGCTCTTAAAATCTGTATTAGTGAAGACCTGTCGATTAAGTGTTTTTTTTTTCAAATAAATTTACTGCACTCACTGAAACATGTAAAATCAGATTAACTGCATTGCCATTTTGCTAAAACGCAAACATAACTTTACAGCATTAGCATGCGTATAATGAGAATTTTTATTTTGGGGTTAATTGTCTCTTTAACTGGTTGCTCTCTTCTCAGACATGTCTTGAGCTTGAACGCTATCTTCAGAACGAGCCCTACGTCTCTGCCGCAGATCTGAGATCAGCGTGCGAATCTGACAATTTGTTGAATCAGTTTCTGCGATGCTGCGGGACAGCTGGAGCAAACACGCCCCCGCAAAGAGCTTCCGTTTCCAAACAGGACGGGGTCTGCAAGACCCCTCCGCACCCAGACCTTAAAGAATGTTTCGCCACCAGCCGCCAGAAAATTCCATCTGCTGATGTACGTACACACCCATCGGGCCCCAGCGTATCTGAGCATGAACATGCGGTCGCAAACACGCCGCCTTGCTCTCCTCTGTCAGCCAAAGAAGTCATGGACATAGCATCACTCTCCGCTATACCTGCCGCAGAGCTGCGAGAAGATGTGGAGAGGGAAGAGGAGCTCAAAGGTGAAGAGTCACCTGAAAGACGAAGGAGAACTCATCGATGTTGCTTCAATGGTTGCAGGAAGGTGTACACCAAGAGCTCCCACCTGAAAGCACATCAACGCACACATACCGGTAAGCAGTTTGTTTACGTCTATCGAACCGCCTGTATTTTGACTAACTGTTGCCACCACAGTTTGGACCATGGTAGAAGTCATCACAAACAAATAAACAGTGTTGCACGTGACACAAAAAAAACCTTCTAAGCACTTTTTAAAATCCCTCATATAACCTTCACTGAGGATAACGGACTGGCAGAAGTGAAACATTGCCTCCTGTCAGTTTCATTACACTCCCTAACACACAAATCTAGCAGTATGCATTCATTCACATGTGCTGCGGCTGTTACATCACGCTCATTGTTGCAGAGGCGGCTGAGGTGACCACTTTCAACTTTTTCTGTTTGAAAAGCAAGTACGTGTGGTTTGTTGACTCCCTGCATTCCTGAAAAGCTCATCATTTGTGGTGTTATTGTAGTCCAGGAACACAGATTAGCAACACTATAGTCTTTCTGTGTGTGCCTTTTTCTGACACTGTTCACTTTAGTTTGAATGTAGAGTGCTTGTTTAAGTAAACCGACTAAATCCGTTTTTTTGTATAAGCAGACATGGAAAAAAAATGACATCAAATTTTTGCTTTATGTATTGCATTATGTGGAATTAGGACCGTCAGCACCAATGAATGAGTGTAATGGTGTGTGTCTGTGTGTGTTTGGTCTTTGCAGGTGAGAAGCCGTACAGATGTTCATGGGACGGCTGCGAGTGGCGCTTTGCTCGGAGCGACGAACTGACGAGGCACTTCAGAAAACACACAGGAGCGAAACCCTTCAAATGCAACCACTGTGACAGGTGACCATTCGATCATGTGACCAAATAGAGTTTCGTTGAGTTGCTGTACTGTACATAATGTTTCCTATGTCTTTTTCTATGCAGATGTTTCTCTCGTTCTGATCACCTGGCCCTGCACATGAAACGACACATGTGAATGAGATTCAGAGACGAAGAGAATGAAACAAGTTTTCGAGCTTCAGGGTAGATGGAGTCGAGCTCTTTCTGTGTCAGATAGTCAAGGCCCAAAAAGGCGATACAATTGGAATGAATAAGCACACAAGAATGAATAGAATGCCTGTGTATGTGTGTGTGCGTGCGTGCGTGTGTTTGTGTGTGCGTACACGTGTTTGTGTTTAAGACTGATAGCTAGTTTCATACATTTGTCTCGCTGGTTGTGTATGTAAAGATTTGACTACGTTTTGTCCTCACAAAAAGCAGAAACTGATTTGTGAAGACATGTTAGGTAGTACATGCTATTATATACTAGTATTTTAGGGATAGTTCGCCCCAAAATATATCATCTGTCATCATTTATTCGCCCTCATGGCATTCAAAACTTGTATATGACTTAAGAGTTTAAAATATTTTGAGTAAAAAGTGGTTTTGTGTCCATACAATGGAAGTCAATGGGGGCCAATTTTTGTTTGCTTACCAATGTTCTACAGAAGAAAGAACATAATATACAGTAGGTTTGTAATGACATGACGATGAGTAAATGATGACAAACATTTTATTTTTGGGTGCACTATACCTTCAAATCCAATAATGTGTGCGTGTGTTTTATAGTTCAGACTTGAAAATGAGAACAAAGTTGTTGCGAATATTGCACTCTTACTGATCTCAGATGTGACTTTTTTTTGGAAAATTTGGGTACTGAGATTTTACTATGCTGACTTTGTCTTGTTAAAGCTGTGTTTAATGCATTTAAAATTATAAACATTTTGTGCAAATTTTAGCATTAGCTTGCATAACCACCTTAAATTGCCAGCACAATGTATTAATTAATGTATTAATGAAACTCAGCTTATGAATGCAACGCTTGGTTCTAAGCTATAAAGAAATTGGATTTCCTAAACCAGCGTTTCATTACAGTACATATTTTATGCACGTTTGTCTATACACAATAGAGTTAAAGTAAAATGACATCATTTTTTTTAAAACAGACTATTTTTTATTTGTTAACATTTGAATGAACTTTAAAAGCTAAAGAAACACTGCTTTACCACGCAGATCAAATTTTATTCTGAGCAGCTATGTGTACATGTGGTTTTATAAGAGTACATTACTGTCAGTAACAGCATGCTGATACTTGTTAAATTGTTACTGACTGTATTTGGGCCTAAAACTGGTTTTGATGCCAAAAAAGTCATTATAAAAAATCATTTTGGCAGATCATTAAAGTTCAACAATCCTAAGTGTCATGAAGACTGAAATTACTAAATTGAAAAAAAAATGTTTACAGTACTTAAAGAAATTTTCTGCTGTGAAACTGTAACTTTGTAGTTTAATGTTAAAAAATGCAGAGCTCAGCAGAAACAGGTTTTCAGTAGCACATATAAGTTACTGCAAGCACAGATTGACATCACTGACAGGCAGCTCTGATGAAACCCAAGTATTTGTTGTCCATGTGTTCTGTGGGTGTTACACAGAGGACATTGTTTGTTCTGAGCGAAAATGTTTACTATATTTTTAGAGAGATTCTAAGTGCCTGAAAATATTTATTTTTGTAAAGAAATTGAGGGAACAAGGTAAACATTTTGTATTTGATGAAAATCTGAAAAAAACTTTTTTTTTATTACAATTTTAAAGGCTGTAACGTTTGCTAGTCAATCAACTTTTAAAAGGGCCTGGTGTAAGAATGTTTAAAAATACTTAAAATGATTTTGTATGTGTTTTCTACTGTTTTTATGTCTTAAAAATACACATTATTCAAAAATAAATTGAAAATAAAACTTGTCATTTTATACATTTAAAGCACAATAATAATACTTATTTTATGTTATAAAACATGGAACACTGTTTTGTGATTTCTTTATATGATATGCAAAAATCAGAGATTATAGTTCATGGTTCACATCTCCAGCCTCAGAGATGAAAGTATTATGTCTCATCAAAAACAAAAAGATCCCAGGAGGACTGTGTACGAAAATATGATATGCTTTGTTCGACATAGCAACAAATAAATATTCTGTGTACTTTAAGTTTGACTTTTAAATCTAAAGCAGCAGTAAATGGGGGGCAGTGTGGCCTAATGGTTAGAGTCGTACTCGTGACCAGAAGGTTGCCGGTTCGATTCCCAGGGCCGGCGGGTAACGACTGAGGTGCCCTTGAGCAAGGCACCTTACCCCTACTTGCTCCCCGGGCGCTGCAGTGATAGCTGCCCACTGCTCCGGGTGTACGTATGACTTGCTGTGCGAGTGTTCACTACTCTCTGGGTGGGTTAAAAGCAGAGGTCACATTTCGGGTATGGGTCACCATATCTGACTAATAGGTCACTTCACTTTTCTCACTTATGATCTCGGGTATGGGTCACCATATCTGACTAA
Organism: Triplophysa rosa; assembly: GCF_024868665.1. Classification (NCBI taxonomy): domain Eukaryota; kingdom Metazoa; phylum Chordata; class Actinopteri; order Cypriniformes; family Nemacheilidae; genus Triplophysa; species Triplophysa rosa. The sequence continues at coordinate 138,050 of NW_026634126.1, forward strand.
TAGGTCACTTCACTTTTCTCACTTATGATCTACCCTCACACAAACTGTTCCATGGTCTCATTTAAAAAACAACCGAAAGGTGTTATATATTTCCTTGGTTGGTATTGACAGAGCATCAAACTGACAACAAGTAGGAAAGCATGACATAAAGGTCACAATATTGTTTGATTCACATATTGAATTAAACTTTAAAATGACCATTTACATTATAAGTTATTTTCATTTCATTACTTATAAAGTTTATATCAGAGCCTTTGTTTGACATGACTTTTGTTTGTGTCTGTGTTTTGTACAATTGTCAATGTCTCTCATTTTTCAATTTTCAAATTGTTTTCACCTTTGTAGGCAAATGTTATAACTTTATTATGATCTACTGACATCTGTCATCTGGTGATGAATCTGCCTACAGAAAGGAGGTTGCTCAGCTGGCTGCCTGGTGTAGTCAAAACAACCTAGAGCTGAATGCATTCAAGACAGTGGAGATGATAGTGGATTTCAGAAGGAACCCTCCATCACTTCCTCCCCTCACCATCCTGGACAGCACTGTGGATACTGTGGAGTCATTCAGGTTCCTGGGCTCCACCATCTCTCAGGACCTGAAGTGGGAGTCCCACATAGACTCCATTGTAAAGAAGGCCCAGCAGAGGTTATACTTCCTCCGTCAATTGAGGAAGTTCAACCTACCACAGGAGCTACTGACCCAGTTCTACTCAGTGGTCATCGAATCTGTTCTGTGCACTTCAATTACTGTTTGGTATGGCTCGGCCACCAAATCAGACCTACGAAGACTACAACGGACAGTTCGTAGTGCTGAGAAAATTATTGGTGCTTCTCTGCCCACACTTCAGGACCTGTATGATTCCAGAGTGAAAAACAGGGCAAGAAAAATCATCATTGACTCCACACACCCAGCACACAAACTCTTTGATCTGCTGCCCTCTGGCCGGCGCTTTAGAGCACCAAACACCAGGACTTCCAGACACAGAAGCAGCTTCTTCCCCCAGGCAATCTCCCTCCTAAACAGATAACTGCTCCTTAAGAGCAATATTCCACTTCCACTACTCCTATAGTGTGCACTATAGTGCCTTATTATATCTACATCTTATGTATACATGTATATAACACTACCTCTACTTACTAAATTATCCATTTGCACAAGTGTACATACAATCTGTTAATATGTTTATTCTACTATATACTACCCTGTACAATGTCTCTTATATGTTATTATCCCCCATTTTCTGTAAAATATTCTTTATTTTATATATGCACAATTTAGAATCTTTTAGACTGTAAATCGTATTATATTGTATTGTCATTGTGTTGAATGTCTGTACTAGAAGCTTCCAACACCAAAGAAAATTCCTTGTGTGTGCAAGCACACTTGGCAATAAAGCTCTTCTGATTCTGATTCTGATTCTGATTCTGTCGGTCATTTGAGGAAGTGCCTTGTAACATGCCAAAATATAAACTAATCCTACCAGCGATCATCTTGTTAGAGCGTCATCTTCAAAATTGTATTAATTCTATTTATTATTAATTTGTATTTATTATTTAAACGGCTCATTTACGTGTTCTATTTTACAGTTAATTCAGTTATAATTTTTGTCATGCTTTTGTTGTGTCCCTACCTTGACTTTGTATTAACCAATCAACGAAGCTCTTGTTTGGTCGCAGCCAATGAAATGTATCGTTGTTTGCGGCTAGTGTCGCGTTCAATGCGCATGCGCTATGTACAGCATGGCGCACAGAGGGCAGAGCAGCAATTGTGAGACAGTTATGATTCTACAAACACACGTATAATGTGTTTTTACGTTTAAATCAGAGCGACAATAGAAGCAATCGTCAGGTCACAGTATTTACAATGTTTCGGCAAAGTAGGACAATCGTCAGAAAACTCACAAATTTGAGGTAAGTAATATTTATCATCCCAGCATCTCTGTCTGACTGCAGTTAAACTTCAGTGCACCGGGTTTCAGACACATGCTTGATCTGATTTCGACCATTATTATTTTGATTCCGTTAAATTCATTTCTATGGCGCTATTCGCAGTTTTGCATTGTTGTAAAGTAAAAAAAAAACTTTTAGCACAGACAGTAGAAACACAAGAAAAATAAATCATAAACAAATGTAAAATTATAAAATACGTGGTTTTGAAATATTTCACAAAATTAAATTGCTGTTATTCACAATGTAATTGTTGTAATACGTTTATGGGTGTTTTGTCGTATGTCTGATGTAATCCTCTCCGAAAGACTCAGTCATGCGTCAGGTGATCAGATCGGTGAAATGTCTAAAGAATGAGTTATTGTTTGTAGTTTCCAGGGTTCGTGGAGGTCGAGAGGAAGCTCTGCTGTCGAGAGAGCACTGCAGTACACAGTGGGAAAGAAGATCCACGGATTTTCTGTGACAGAGGTAAAGATAAGATTAAACAAAACGTGGAAATACACACTCGAGTTTAAAAGGTTACCCGACCTTTAACCTGTCAGATGCACAGAGTTAGCATGGCAACAACGCGTCTTTTTATGCATGCATTTTCGAAGCGTTTGAAGCAGTTGTAACGATGATGATAAACACACCTTTTTAATTTGATCAATGATAGTTTTTATTTATTTTGGGGTATTTAACATATTGCTGAAAACAGCATAGAAAAAATGCAAATGTAGTGTTGTTAATGAACTAAAAATTGATTGGTGGAATAATTAAATATTGTAAATATATTATTACTAAATGTGATGATTTGCATAATTATACTATTTTGGTCATACTATTTATTTTGGACTGAATTGCTATTTTTTGCTTGATTTATTATTTTATTTGCTTGTACCTGTAGCTCGTTTCGTTAGCAGCACAAAAGTTGTGTGTTCAAATCCCAGGCAACACATACTGATAAATATGTATAGCTTGAATTATAAAAATGAATGTTACATACATACACATTATAATAATACTAATTCTTGTGTAGGTAACTGCAGTTCCAGATTTGTTCCTGACAGCAGTTAAACTCACTCATGATTCTACTGGAGCTCAATATCTACATGCAGCCAGGGATGATTCCAACAATCTCTTCAGGTAAAAACAAAAGAAAGCATATCAAGTGTGAATGTTTATGCTTTGTTCTCTCACAATAATTCCAATTTAATTTGTTTTTCCTACTTATTTTGATTTTCTATAGTGTGCAATTTCGTACCACCCCCATGGATAGCACTGGTGTCCCCCACATTCTCGAACACACGGTTCTGTGTGGTTCTCAGCGGTTCCCGTGTAGAGATCCTTTCTTTAAAATGCTCAATCGCTCCCTCTCCACCTTCATGAATGCATTCACAGGTTCGTCCCTCTGTGTTTTTTGACTGTGTGTTTGTAAAGTGTTTGTGCATCTGATTACATCAATCTTTGTCTGCAGCGAGTGATTACACAATGTATCCGTTCTCGACCCAGAATGCCAAAGACTTCCAGAACCTTCTGTCTGTCTATCTGGATGCTGTTTTCTTCCCCTGTCTCAGAGAACTGGACTTCTGGTAAATGCCATGTATATGAAACATTATCGAATCGCTTAAAGGAATAGTTTAACCAGATATTGAAGATATTGTAGTTATTTTGATTTTAAACTTTTATGTGTTTTTTTCAGGCAGGAGGGTTGGAGACTGGAACATGAGACCCCCACAGACCCCTCCAGCCGTCTGGTGTTTAAGGGTGTGGTCTTCAATGAAATGAAAGGAGTGTTTGTACGGAGTTGACTCTTCATTTCAAATATTTGTTTATAATTTAGTGAATTCACCCTTGAGTTTCATATGATGTCATAAACTGACTCCCCCCCCCCCCCCCCCCCTGTTTGTTTTGTGCAGTCAGATAATGAGCGTCTGTACGCTCAGCACCTGCAGAATAAACTTTTGCCGGATCACACATATTCTGTTGTTTCTGGAGGGGAGCCGCTAGCGATCCCTGATCTGACCTGGGAACAGCTCAAACAGTTCCACGCCACACACTACCACCCCAGCAATGCAAGGTAATAACCACTCCACTCACAATCGCTGATGCTTGGACAGACACAATAAAAGCCTATGTTATATTAGAGTCTATGCAATGCTTATTGTTGCGTGTTCTTGTGTGTGTTTGCAGGTTCTTTACGTACGGGGACTTGCCGTTGGAACAGCATCTGGAGCAGATAGAGAGAGAAGCCCTGTCTAAGTTTGAAAGAACACAGCCAAACACAGCAGTTCCACCCCAAGTGCTCTGGGACAATCCTGTAAATTGCACAAAGAAACACCTGTGAAATACATTCAGACATAACACAATCAGCCCATACACACTTGTGTTTTACTTGTGTCGTTGTTTAGAGGGCGACTCATGTGACATGCAGCCCGGATTCTCTGGCTCCAGACCCCACAAAGCAAAACTCGCTCTGCATAAGCTATCTGCTCGGAGAGTGAGTAGAAACAAACAATTATACACATGGGAATCTGTGCAAGCTTCATAAATCCTTTATTTTAAGCTGTTTACAAACTGCTTAAGGACTCATTTTATGAGCACTTTCAACAAGTTGGTATGATTTATTAGGGTCTTCTTGAAATGTCTGTAACTTATTTTGCTTAAAAACACTCAATGGCTGTGTAAACAAAACCCTTTTTGCCTCGTCAAAAAAAGCTATGCTCACAGCAACCCGTTTTGGTGCATGTCTCTTTAAATGATAATGAGTTACAGCGAACCCCACCCCCCTTCAGTTCGGCGAGTCAACACAACACGCGTGTAGTACTGCCATGCTAAATTATGTTTCCTGAACTCCTCTGCGGTTAGTTTAGTTTTAAACGTCTCAAATCATTCGTTCGGAGACTAAAAAATCCATCACAGCAAACAGCGCTCACGTTGTGCGTGTATGCTTACCTAAAATCCACTGAATGCGCACCTGCAGAACTCAACGGAATTACTTGGATTTTACCGCTTGTCGTTGACAAGTTATAACATTACACATACAACGTGAGAGCATAACTAGTATGCTGTGACAGATTTTTCAGCCTAAGGACGAATGATTTGAGATGTTTAAAATGAAACTAACCGCAGTGTTCGCCCCTGTTCATTAGACATTAGAACATATTAACACACATACATACAGCTAAACTCCTGTGCCCATTTGCCAAATAACATATAAATAAATATAGAGTAAGTTTAACACTGGCTTTGAATGTTCTATTTAGCCCGTGACTGACTTAGCTCCCATCGCTATCGTATGCTAACGTTATCCTCCTATATATACGGTACATTTACATTAATTCAGCCATTTATCACAAGACACCCTCAGCCAAGGGAGGCCCACCAGGTTGATCAGACCTGGGTGTGTGTCGCATTGTTACAAGGTCATCTGGAAGCCCATGCTGTGTCCATCTGCCTAAACCATAGCCATTGGCTTCTTCTTTCTGCACTGGCCAGTTCTTGATTATCCTCCACTGGACCTGTCCTCTGAGGGTGACCTATTTGTCAGCTATGGTGACCTCTGCATTTAACCCGTCCAGTGAGTAGTGAACTCACGCACTGCAAGTCGTGAACACATATATCAGAAGCAGTGGGCAGCTATTACTGCAGCTCAAAGGCACCCACCGGCCCTGAGAATCGAACCGGCAACCTTCTGGTCACGAGTCCTACTCTCCAACCATTAGGCCACGACTACCCAAACCGTTAATGCGCGCTCAGTTCCCCCGGTCCCGTATGGCATACCATTACTACACATTACCAAAATCAACGCAACCATACGTGCCAACCCGTTGGCTAAGGCTATTATAGCCCCACTGGCTCCTTTAATGCAAGCTCAGTGCCCCCGGTCCCGTATGGCATAACAATACAACACACACACCATTTTATTACGTGGTCACTTGGCGGCCCATATTGCGTCCTTCCGTTTCAACCATAGCCAGTGGCTGCTTCTGTCAGCAACAGTGGCAAGTTCTTTGACTACCGTCCATTGGGCCTGTCCTCTGATCCCCACTTTCTTAAGCAGCCTTGTAGTGGAATTGGAAACAAAGCCCCTGCAGCCCACTTCCTCCGGGAACACTTTTGCTGTCCATCCCCGATTCATCAGCCTCCGCTGCCAAGTTGGCATACCGGAGATTCTTTCTTTCAAATGCTTCGTTAATGGCCTCTTCCCAAGGTACAGTCAACTCAACTATGAGCACTGTCCTACTGGAGCTAGACCACAGAACCATGTCCGGCCGCAGGTTGGTCGCTGCGATTTCCAAGGGGAAAGTAAGTCTGTGGTTTAAATCAACTCACATTTCCCAATTTCTGGCTATACTCAGCACACCTGAATCTGGGGTTAAGGGCTTGGCCCGCGGTTTCTGCCCCTCCCGAATAAAGGGTTGCCTTTTTAGCGAGTTAGCCTTGGCGTTTTGGGGGATGGCATTTGCTGCCACTCTTTTGGTCTCTACTGCTGCAGCCAAGCACTTTAGTGAGTATCTCCCCTGTGTCAAGCTCTACTTATAACCCACAAGAATATGTTTGAGGTTTGCTGGAGCTGCACATAGGTGGCAGGCTGGATCCTGTCCATACCAAACCTGCAGATTTGTTGGTGAGGGCAGCACATCATATGTAGCTCTTATGATAAAACTTAGCCTGTTTGTTTCCATACTCCACAGCTCACTCCAAGTGATTTTACGCCGTTCAATGCCTTCCCACCTCATCCAACGGCCTTGCTGGGCTTGAGAGACCACTCTGGCACATCTACTTGCTTCTAATATTATAATAAGAGCCTGCGTCTACGTCACATCAGGAGCGAAATCTGAACGGCTCGATTTCTCACATGCTTGCAGAGAAAGGCTTACCAAAACAAAGTTACTGGGATCTTGTTTTTTACTTTTTCTGGGTTGCTAGATGCACCAGGGACCTGATTATAGCACTTAAACAGAAAAATTTGGACTTTCATGCAATGGGCCCTTTATAGGAGTAGTTCATCTTCAAAATGAAAATCCGTCATCATTTACTCGCCCTCTTGTAATTTCAAACCTGTATGACTTTCTTACTTCCGCAGAACACAAAAGAAGATATTTTGAAGAATGTTGTTAACATCCCCCCGTTCACTTGCATTGGTTACAATAGAAGTGAATGAGGGGCTGTGCTGTTCTGTTACCAACGTCTTTCAAAATATCTTCTATTGTGTTCTGCAGAAGAAAGAAAGTCATACAGGTTTGAAATGACAAGAGGGTGAGTAAATGATGACGGATTTTCATTTTGAAGGTGAACTACTCCTTTAAAGGGATACTCCACCTAAAACATGAATTACTCACCCTCTAGTAGTTGCAAACCTGTATTAATTTATTTGTTCTGTTGAGCATAAAGATATTTAGAAAAAATGTTAGCAACTGAGATTACTGGGGTGGTCAAAAATGGTAGTCAAAGGTGCCCCAGGACAGTTTGTTTTCCTAAATTCTTCAAAATATCTTTTGTGTTTAACAGAACAAAAATTATTGTTATACAATGGTAGTCAATGGTGCCCCAGAAATGTCAGTTACTTACATTCATCCAAATATATTACTTTGTGTTCAACATAACAAAGACATTTATACTGATTTGGAACAATTTAAGGATGAGTAATTCATGACAGAATTTTCATTTTGGGTAGCTATTAGGGCTGAAATGATTCCTCGAGTAACTTAAGTAATTCGAATACAAAAAATCATTGAGACAATTTTTGTTGCCTCGAAGCTTTGTTTAATTCATTTAACTACAGTACACAAGGAGCACTGCGTTTCCCCACAGACCATTATTACTGACTAGTGATGGGAAGTTCGGATCATTTTACTGACTCGGACCTTTGAGTCTCGTTCAGCAAAATGAACAAATCTTTTTTCGAGTCATATCGTTCATTTCGTTCATTTTAGCAAAATATAATTAAAATGTTACTTTCCTAACACATCTACTACTTATGCAAACGTTGATCACATTACAAACAATACAAAACTATAATGCTATAATTGAAACAGAAAAGATTAATTCATTGTTTACCTGGGTCTTTAGTCTATGATTAGCTCACCACACCTCTTATCTGACAAGTCCTCGGGTTTGACTCGTTCGTTCATCACGTGACAGCTTCGTAAGCTAAACCAATGCAGTCAGAGCCGGAAAGAGAATTGATTAGTTCACCTTCCGAGTCTTCGGGTTTGAGTCGTTCGTTCATCACGTGACAGCCCCGTACGCTTAACCAATGCAGTCTGAGCCGGAAAGAGAATTGATTAGTTCACCTCTCGAGTCTTCGGGTTTGAGTCGTTCGTTCTTTTGTCACGTGACGTGACAGCTTTGGACAGAGAAATTAGTTAATTTACTAATTCCAGTACAGGACCCATAGGATGTTGCGCAATGCGCATGCGCGACTGAACGATTTACTCCCCGAGATGACTCGTTCTTCCCGAGTCACATTAAAGAATCGTTCAAGAACGACCCATCACTATTACTGACGCACAGCCCGCTAAACTCTTCATGTTACAGGGCTCTCAAGTCTCACGCATTCACCATGAGACACACGCACTTTAGTCTGTTCACACACTCACACGTATGTCTCATGCTGATAAATAACTGATAGCTTATTGAAATGGTAAACTGCTATTTTACTTGGTTTTAGACTATTTTGCAAGTGAAACTTGTTTTCCGGCTGCATTGAGTCCATAAAACTAGATTCGGACTAACATTAGTGGATGCCGAATCCTGTTATTTACACATGCCATCTGTCTGTTCTGCATGTCTGAGTGAATGAACTGCACATTATGAGGACATGAACACATGAACTTCATCTCCAGAGTTGCTCTGAGAGTTTATTTCAGAACATTTTACTGAGTGAAGCTAGCACACTAAAAAATAAGCGTGTTCCGACGACCTGCCAAAATAAAAGTCCGGTTAACTCTGTATTTTTATGTGGCCAAATATATTACTATTAATAGTAAAAAGTAAACTAAAACTAATTTAGATTAACTAAATGCATCATGCATAAGCTGAAGTTAGTTGTTTACATTTGAAATTATTCTTTCTATTTTTATTCATGTTTCTTATTTATATATTTGTATTATATTGCATTTTGAATGTAATATGGCAATGGAATGTACTAAATGGGTTTAGTTTTCACAGATATTAATGTATGCAATTTCAGCAATAAATATATTAATTTTTCTAAAAAGGAAACAAATTAGTTCATTTTAAGAGACCTGTCTTATGTTCTCTTGTATATTTAGTATTGCTCTTTAATAAAGAAGAAGTACTTATTATCCGAATACCCGATTAATTGATGGAAAAATCAGTAGAATACTCGATTACTAAAATAATCAATAGCTGCAGCCCTAGTAGCTATCCCAGTTTAAAAGGACATATACTGTCGCTCAAGTTTAGGGTCCCTTGCCCACTCACTTATTATTGTGTAACTGTGTGAATAATGTTATAACCGAGAAAACTATGTTGTATGTATATTTTCATGTTTTTTTTGCCATTTTATCAACTAGCTTCTTAAGCTCTTACTCTTGGATGGTTTTTAAATAGCTTTAAAGGAGTTCTGGGCCCTATTGGCAGGTTTTTGTTCATTATTCATCCTGTTTAAAAATATTTTATTATGTAAAATTTTAGTTCTGTAATGAAAAACAATAGGTTTTTGTCTACAATATTCATTTCATGCATTTTACCCTATACCTTCAGAACAAGAGGTCAAGGGAAACATTTCACTTCAAGTGACCTTCAATTTTAAACTGTAGTGTATTACAGTATTTAAACATTCACATGGAAAATCAAAAACTTAAATAAGTGAGATAAAATAAAACGTAATTAAATAGAAATAGTATAATAAAATAGGGTTAACTAGGTGAGAATAGAAGAGCTTGAGTCAACATTTTGTAAAAGGCCCTGTTCAACCACTTTTCACATTTGTTTTTGTCTCTGTGTGCGCAGCATTACCAACACGTTTGAGACGTTTACCCTGAACCTTCTCTCCTCTTTGATGATCTTTGGTCCAAACTCTCCATTCTACAAAGTCCTGATTGAGCCCAAAATCGGTTCTGACTTCTCTTCCTCAGTAGGGTACGACAGCAAACCAAATCTGTTTTTTGTCTGATCAGCTAGGATAGATTGATGTTGTGAAATCATCTGTAATATCGTTGTGGTTCTCCTATCATCATCATGAGAAGGGACTGTAAAAAGAAAGTGTGATCTAAAACAGGTTTGATAGCAGCACCAGACAAGCATCTTTCACCATTGGTCTTCAGGGCATGGCAGAGGCCGACACTGACAGAGTCAAACACATCATTGCCCAAACTGTCGATGACATCGTTATGTGAGTATTCACTGGAAATTTAATTCAAATAGAATCATTTGTAAGCAAATATCTAGGTTAGGTTGTGAAAACCTGAATTATTTATGTGTGTGAATGCGAATGGTTTCAGAACCGGTTTTGAAGAGGAGCAGGTTGAAGCTCTGCTACATAAGATTGAGATTCAGATAAAACATCAGTCCACCAGCTTCGGCTTGGCTCTCGCTTCAGTGAGTACACACACTTGTGAAGACCTCAGGAAATAACGAGACCGAAATATTTACACTGTAAAAATCTCTCTCTCTCTGTCAGTATGTTGCATCTTGTTGGAATCATGACGGTGATCCGGTGGAACTCCTTAAGATCAGTGAAAATGTGTCCTGCTTCCGACAGTGTCTGAAGGACAACCCTCGCTTCCTACAGGACAAAGTCCAGCAGTACTTTAAGGTTTTCTTTCATTCACTCAATAAAAACGAAATATTATTATTATTGCTACGAATGAATTTTGAGACCCATGAGGAACAGTTTGTCTCTACAATAGTTTTTGTGGCTACATTAAAATGCTCATCTGTGCTTGTGTGTGTTTCAGGATAACGCACATCAACTGACCCTTTCCATGAGTCCTGATGAGAAGTACCTGGACAAACAGGCCGAAGCTGAAGAACACAAACTACGGCACAAGATACAAAACCTCACCGATGTGGACCTCAAAGACGTCTATGAGAAAGGTGCAGATAGCAGCTGAGAGGTTGTTTTTTACAGTTCACAGATGTTTATGTTTGGTGTTGTTATCTTTGTTTTAGGTTTACAGCTGTTGGATGCTCAGAACACAGCTCAGGATGCCTCTTGTCTCCCTGCGTTGAAGGTGTCCGACATTGAGCCGATCATTCCCTACACACCTGTACAGCTGGGTACCGCAGGTAAAAGCGCACATACAGTAATAGAAAACCAGTGGTGAAAATAGAAACGTAAAGCACAGCCAATAGCAATCTCTCTGTTGTCTTCGTGAAGGTGGTGTGCCTGTGCAGTACTGCGAGCAGCCCACCAATGGCATGGTGTATTTCAGAGCTGTGTGTAACATCAACTCCCTCCCTGAAGACCTGAAGATCTTTGTGCCCTTGTTCTGCAACGTCATCACCAAGTATGAAACTCTGCTTAAGATATAGTCGGATGTATTGATGTAGGACGTACATTTATTTAAAATGAACTTCTGTTAAATATAAACTTCTTAGAATATCAAAGGAACAGAGTGTGATTGTACAGAAATATACTCTTTTATTTAATTCCAGGTTGGGCAGCGGTGGGCTGGATTATCGTCAGCAGGCTCAGCGTATTGAACTGAAGACTGGAGGCATGTCTGTCTCTCCACAGGTCATACCAGACACTGATGACCTCGATCTGTACGAGCAGGTATCTGTCAGTCATCACTCATGTGGATTTACATCAGGACACTCTGTCTGCAAATGCACATGTGCAAAAATTTTTTGGAGAAGCTTGGGATGTATTTTTATATAAACGTGTGAGTTTATATGTTGTGTTAGGGTATTGTACTTTCTTCTTCTTGCCTGGAAAGAAATTTACCCGACATGTTTCAGCTGTGGAGTGACATATTCAACAGGTTCGTTCACAGGAACTTTTAATGTCTCCTTTTTTTTAGGTGAAATACTGTGTACTGTCTTTTCTTTTCTTGTTATCATTTACATACCCTTGTGTCTTTCCAAATCTGCAATACTTGGATCACAATTTTTTTTTATGTTGTTGCCTTTTTCCATCCATTGAAAATAAATGGTGAATGAGGCTGTCATTCACTAGCGTTTGTTTTCTTTGTCAACGAATGGGCAGCCATATTATCATTAACTAACACTAAAATTATTAAAACATTTATTTAAAAAAAAAAAGTTAATTAGTTGTAAATATTTAAAAAGCTAAACTCAAGAAAACATTTATGCATTTTTTTAAATAAATGAGATGAGTTGAGGAACTAAAATTATGAACTGGAATTTAATGAAAACTAAAATAAAAATAAATTAAACATAAATAGCAATATTACAAATCAATAATAAAATGACAAAACCATAACAAAATTCCTAAAATGCAAATAGGGGAATAAATGATGATAATTGACATTGTGGGGCTATTCCTTAAATAAACTTACAAGCAAAGTGACATCATACAAAACAGCTAGTTTTTTTGGGATGGTCTAACTTGACCGCTCTTGTATAGTGACATTTGCATTTTACATCTCCAGCCCCAATTTTGATGATGAGGAGCGTCTGCGTGTGCTGGTCATGATGTCAGCTCAAGAGCTAGCCAATGGGATATCGTACTCCGGTCACATGTATGCGATGACACGCGCTGCTCGATCCCTGACGCCCACAGCGGACCTGCAGGAGACCTTCGGTGGGATGGACCAGGCAAGTTTTAAGACGGTGCCTCATGATGTTCTTCAGTCATTGAGGACTTAAGTAGAATGTAAATGACTGAAGTTTTATTTTCAGGTGAAATTTATGAAGCGAATAGCCGAGATGACTGATCTGACATCAGTTTTGAGGAAACTTCCCAGGATAAAGAGACACTTGTTCAATCTGGAAAACACGAGGTAAACAACAATACAGCACTGCAATAAACCGAAAAATACGGCACAAGACAATTATCAAACATATAGCTACAGTAATGCTTAGATTCTCCCAAAGTCTTTGCAATTTTATCATTTTATTTCCAGATAACAGTTAAATAAAATATGAAGTTGACACAGTAATGTGTACTGTTTAAAATCAAATGTAGGCAGTACTATGTTTATTATGCTGTAAGCAGTACTCCAGTATTGTATTCCTAACACAGCTGTTGATTTCTCACCTTTCAAATGTGATACATCACAATGTCATATTCCAGATGTGCAGTGAACGCCACACCTCAGAAAATGTCTAATGCTGACAAAGAAATGGAAAGATTCATCAGTAATATATCAGGCAACAGGAAAGAGCGCAAACCTGTCAGACCAAACGTTGTTGAGGTGAGAACCACACTTAAGCAGTTCATAAACAATGACATCATCTTTTTTATCACTGACTGTATTGCTTTTATTGTGGCAAATGTTCTTGATGGTTTTAAATCAGTGAAATAATAAATTACAATGCCTATTTTTTTCATGAAATATTGCAGCGTTTATTGTAAATAGTTTATCAATGTGGGTCATTTTCTTTTAAAAAATTGTGTGCCCTCAATCTTTAGTTAAAATCTGAAAATGCACTTCCTTCCTGTAATGATGACGATCCATCTTAAATGACATATGTTAGACGGTTTGGGAGAAGCATCTGTTAACTCCTCCCCTTCAACTTTCAGTCTGCTGCTAGTTCTATTTTAAAATGAAACTGAAGCTGTTTTTATACATCCAATCAAATTGCATAGAAAGACGAAAGCCACGCCCACTATTTTTCTCATTAGAAATTCCGTTTTACTTGGAAATGCGTCAAAATACAGATGTAAAAACGATCGAAGCTTCTGGTTCACGGGGACTTTAAGCAGTTCATAAACAATGACATCATCTTTTTTATTACTGATTGTATTGCTTTTATTGTGGCAAATGTTCTTGATGGTTTTAAATATTAATAGAACCTTTAAGCGGTCCAGAATCTTTAAAGAAGATAGACATGGGAAATCTTACTGTTCTTGTTTGTTTTTGTCTATAGAGGTCACTAGATCCTCAAACTCAATCAGCTGGAAGTCGTAAACTCATCTCAGTAAGCACATAAGACTTGACACTTTTTACATATACCCCATGCAATTTATGTATGTACAGTATATGTATGACTATATCAGTATATTTATATATATTACTTTTTATGTATGTGTATTTTCTGTGTACTTGTCTATTAAAAAACACAACATTCTCTAATTTTAAATGTCTCTCACTTTCCAGGAGCCTCATTTTAAACCTTGCCAGATGAAGACCTATTTTCAGCTTCCTTTTCCTGTGAACTTTGTCAGCGAGTGTGTACGCACTGTGCCGTTCACACACGATGATTTCGCCAGGTGAGACATCCACACATGCTGAGTTATACAGTTCAGCTAAGCCCTGCTTCTTTTACCGAGAAGCAAATGCAGTTTGATGTTCGTACGGATGTTAAACACGTTCATTTTGGGGATGATTGCAAAAACATGCATCCTCTGGTAAACATGGTAATATGTTGTTACTCAATGTTTTTAATGACTGATATGCACAGGGTAGGCTTAGCAAAAAGTAATTTCAGGGACTTTTATTTTTAAATTAATTTATAAGCTTGTCTAAAATACTTTCATATAGACATTCATGAATTTTGAGTATGCTGAACTCACACAAACACACAACTGTGTAGACAGAGATTTACCTTACAGTGTCATGTGTCTCAGTCTGTGTATTCTAGCAAGGATGATGACCGCTAAGTTCTTGCATGGAGAGATCAGAGAAAAGGGTGGAGCATATGGAGGCGGGGTCAGACAGGGATCTGGTGGCCTGTTCTCCTTTTATTCATATAGGTATGGCAAATGCATTCCAAGTTCAAATTCAATCTTTTTTTAGACTTTTTCTTGATTTGCTTTTGGTTTATGTAACGTGAATGTTTAAGTTAATCGTGGTGTATCTGGTTGTCATTACCATCTCCCAGAGATCCAAACTCCACACAGACATTATCAGCTTTCCATGGCGGTGTCGAGTGGGCACGAGCGGGGAAGTTCACACAGCAGGATGTGGATGAGGCGAAACTTTCTGTGTTCTCTGCTGTTGATGCACCTGTTGCACCCTCAGATAAAGGTCGGGAAATGAAGTGTACACTAAATATTTGAATATTTAGTATTTTAGTATTGCATATCAAATATTGCCTTGTTATCGCAAAAAAATTAAGAGACTATTTCAAAGACCAAGTTCACGAGTATTTCATCATTGTGCTGCAGGTTTGGGGAGATTTCTAAGTGGTATTACGGATGAAATGAAACAAACATATAGAGAGAGACTGTTTGCTGTGACGGATAAAAACCTAATTGATGCCGCTGGCAGGTAAAGAAACTATACATTCATTAAATAGTGTTAATGATTTGGTGTTTTGCATGTGTTATGTACCATTTATGTGTTTTTTTCTTTTAACAGGTTTCTAGGTGTTGGCCAGCAGACACATGGTGTGGCGATTCTAGGTCCAGAAAATGAAAGCATCAGAAAAGATCCATCCTGGGTGGTGAAATAGATTCTCACAGATGTTATTAGGGATAAAACACGCACATGTTCCTGCGTTACGCACAAATTAAGCTTGTTCCGTTACTAGTCTCCAGGCGCGCACCGATTCTCATTGTTCTTTTTTACCGATGTCATCATGATTTGCTGCATTTCCAAATACTGTTAGATATATTCAAGGGTTAAAACTGCCCGAATCATCTCATAGTAGTAAGTCATCTTACATTGACAGCACGTTGGCAGTCATAATACAGTGATGGTGATGTTGTTGACTGAAAGATTATTTATGAAATGTATAGAATTTAATAAATGATACAATGTTTAATTAAAATGTTTTTTCAACTGTATTTATCAAAAAAGGCTAATAATTGCATCATGTGCAACTTTTGACCCACTGAACAAATAAAGCCACACGTAATGCATTCTAAAGGAGTTTATGCATCATTGGTTGGTCACACACACAATAAATTTGAGGAAAACATTTACACCAACGCAACATCTGCTTTGGTACAAAAAGCCTGTGCTAACAAAACAGAACAACATGTGGAAAGTGCATGAGGCGTATCACTGCAAGCAAGCAGGATATTTTCACCATATTTAAAAATAAGCTCTGAACTATATTAATAATAATAACTCTTGACTATTCACAAAATAGAATCCCCATAACCTGGAGAAAAAAGCTAAAGGCTAAAGTAACGACTGACTTTGTCACAACATAGCTAGTATATTTCTTGGCTTTTAATGTGAACTGATGTATATGGTTATTTGTTAAAGAGTACATAACGTGAGATCATGAAAATTACATTTCATGCAGTGTGTAATGTTGGTGTGTTTGAAAGTAAGCAGTCTTGTCAAGTTGCAAATCCGAAGGAGAATGAATAAAGTTATTGGCTTGGAAAAAAGGGAGTCGACTCTGAATCACGCAAACGAGTCGTCCCTAGTCCGATTCGCGAACCGCCGGGGATGTACGTCACTACATTTAGGCCCAATCCCAATTCTACCCCTTACCCCTACACTTTCCCCTACCCCTCCGTTTGGCGTGTTCACGTGAAGGGGTAGTGGTGTCTCAATTCTCTTTTGGTTGGAGGGCTAGGGGTAAGGGGAAGGGCCAGATAGCCCTTCAAATGAAGATTTTTCGGGACCTCACTTCAAACGAAGGGCTAAGAGAAATTTCCAACATGGCCGCTCACTCGAGCAAGCAGACCCATAAATGTAAGTAATTTTTGCCATTAATAAGGATTTTTATGACAATTTTTCCTTTTATGTATGTTACATTCAATCTTGTGTTAGTATTTACGGTGATGTTCTTTTAACGTTTGCAAAAAAATCGCTAAAGTTTGCTAGCGGACAGCACTGATTGCACGATACTAGAAAATATATTTTTATGTCATATACCCGGTGCATCGGCACATGTCCTCTGACGTGACGAGCTAGCAACGACGTATATGATGACGTATAACAGTGTAGTAGTGGTGTCCCATTTCTTAGCGGAAAATTTGTAGCCCTTGCCACTTTGTTTCAAGAGGCAAGGGGAAGGGGCGAGGGGTAGGCTAAGGGGTAGAAAATAGAATTGGGATTGGGCCATAGTCCCCTTCTACGTTTTGCTAGGACTGCTCGTGAAAACTTCACTCTTCTCCCCTAAACACTGTAGCTTGTGCGCCTCATTCGCGGTAGACCAATCACAGCAGACTAGACCATCTGACCAATCACATCAGACTAGGCTAGCGGAAAGGAGGGGATTAGGACAGATGAATCACTGAACGAATCATTTGAGAGTCAGACAAGAAGTAAGGTAAGTATAACTGCCTATTATTATGAAATAATAGTGTTTTTACAACTTCTATGTACATAAACTTGTTTTTGGACACTCCGTAAACCAAAGTAGGACCTTAAAAATCTCTAGTTATGTACTCTTTAAGGTTAAAGATCATGTCTAGATCTGCTGTGGAATGCTAACACGGGTCCCACATTTAAATACATATAATGCAGAATTACGTTTTTACACACAGCTCATTTTAAATAGCAGAGTTGTCTTTAGGTCTCAGACGGACGATGTGTTCCAGCTGGCCAGCGTCAGACACATCGTAACTGGTTTTGTACTTGGCCAGTATCTTCATGAGTGGCCGTAGTCTGAGCCACCACTGTTCCTTTGGGATCCTGTGTCTGAAAAAACAGTGCAAACGTGTCAGGCTAAAATTATGGGTTATGTCTTGACTTTCACACTGACAAGGAGCAAGAAAATCCTATCTTTAACATTTTATGTAAACATTTTAAGAGTTCAACATTTAAGTCAAATATATTTACAATCTGCGCTATAAATTACATGTAATATAAGACATAAGACTTGCAACATTTTGAATGCAACAAATGTAACATTTTATGTAACTTTGCAACAAATGTAACATTTTAGATGTAACTTTTATTGTAAAATGTAATACTGTGACCTACTTGTAGCTTAGCCATTCATAACACGTAATTTAGGTAAAAGTATTATAGCAAACCATACTAAAACAAAAGCGTTGCTTATGGTGAAAGAAACCTTGACTAACATAAGAGCAATCCTAAAATCCTCCAAAAGTGCACAATATGTTCACTTTAAATATTCATTTGACTTTAGTTCAAGAAAATACAAGTAACAACAAAATTAAGTATTATTTGTGATTTGTATTGAAACTTTGGGAGTGTGTTTTTGTTTGTGTATGTCAGGTCTTACACAAAATCTGTCTCATCCTTGAGTTGTGTCACAGGTTGGAAGAGAAGTGCCCTGCGTCTCATTCCCAACAAACACGCTGAATCCTCTGTGTTCGCAAACACACGTCCTACACAATACACACAAAATCACAAACACTCTTAAAGCAATTCCAAAAAAGCTACAAACATTGTTCAAAATTACCAAGAGTCCTGTGATTTGAAACTTAATCAAAAAAGATGTCAAATTACCTTCCCCTGAGCCAAGGAAATCAAAATATAGAGCAAAATAAAATTAGTCCAGTGTGATAATAAATAACATCTCAGTTACGACTAGGGTTGGGAATCGTTTCAATTTTATCGATTCCGATTCCAATACTGATTTTGCTTATCGATTTCGATTCTTATTGATTCCCAGTTTCGATTCCACAGTTGAAGTAAAACATTTAGA
This sequence comes from Triplophysa rosa, assembly GCF_024868665.1. Classification (NCBI taxonomy): domain Eukaryota; kingdom Metazoa; phylum Chordata; class Actinopteri; order Cypriniformes; family Nemacheilidae; genus Triplophysa; species Triplophysa rosa. The sequence goes on from NW_026634126.1 coordinate 156,659, forward strand.
TATCAACCTGTATGGTCATTTAGCCTGCTTATTGACTTGTTTGCAAAATATATATACTGTATATATTTATGAGAATAGAAACATAGAAACACACCTTTTCTGATTTATTACAATTTGCATTATCTTAGTTGAACTACATCATGGTTAAACTGCAGTTACTATAATGCAACTATGGTTAATTTGTGATTCCTGTGCTTTAATGCAAATTCTATAGCTAAACTATGCTTACTATAGTAAAAAATATTGATAATTTTCATAAGGGCTTTTATTGAGATATCAACAGATCATGCAACGCATGTACTTTTCTGAAAATATGCACACAGGAATTGATAAGAGGAATTCAAATTTTAATCTCAAGTATCCGATTCCTATTCCTTTTGATTCCGGGAGGAATTTAAAATGCCAATGGGCTTTGGCGAATGGCACACGCATGCCAGTGCCCGCCCGTGCATACGGGTATAAAAGGGAGGTGGCGGCGGCCATTCACTCACCCTTTGGACTGAGGAACCTAAGAGACATCTCCCGGTCGCTGCAGCGGGTCGGCGAAGCATTGTGGCATGAAGACACAACGTCTCGTTCCCTCCATCAGGGAACGGAGGTTACAGTCGTAACTGAGACGTTCCCCTTCAGTCGGTCTCTCGACATTGTGTTGAGAGACAGACTGGGGACCTATGTTTACACGCCACGGCGCTGAGCCATATCACGACCTCAAGCGGAGTGACACTGACTAGACTAGCGAGTCACAAGTGAGCGCTACTGTGAGACGTAATCTTCCAGTGGAATCAGTACTTAGTAGCATACCCTGAGAGGCTCGTACCGACGGCCGTCATGGACGGTGGCCTTCGTCTCTATTTAGCGGCGCCGTAAGGAACACTGGGGAAACACTGCTCTCCTCGTTGAAGAGTGTGTTACAGAGGCCACATCCTACCACAAGGGGAGGTTACATGTGGAGACACCAACATGGTTTCACTGGTGGGGAGAACAACATGTGAAAAAATGCGTCAGCCCGAGTAGGGGGGACAGAACCTAGGTGGAGTAGCCCACCGGAGGGGAGGTCACAGGTTCACCAACAGGAGAACCAAGAGTGAGGAATTAAATATATGGGACGACCCTGCAGGGGAGTCACTACATATGGGGCAACAGTACGAGTATAGGGGTCCACCTGAGCAGGGGCGACTCTACCAGTACTGGACTTGGTTCCAACAGACTGCTCCGCCTGGTCTGTTTTCACAATTGCCAATGCTTAGTGATGGATGGAATGCCAGTGGTGTGTAAGACACGGGCTGACACTGGTTCCACGCAGAGGTTGTAAAATCTCGCGAAGATACTGGGCGTAGCCCAACCCGCAGCACTACATACTGTATGTCTGCCAGAGAGGCGCCCTGAGCCAGTGCCCACGAGGAGGCCATACCCAGAGTGGAGTGGGCTCTCACTGCAAGCGGGCACGGGCAATCTTGGGACCGGTATGCCAAAGCAATGGCATCCACAATCCAGTGCGCCAATCTCTGTTTGGAGACAGCCCTCCCCTTGTGCTGTCCCCCAAAACAGATAAAAGCTGTTCAGAGCTTCTAAGGCTCTGCGTGCGGTCCAAGTAGAGGCGCAATGCACGTACTGGACACAACACGTTGGAGGTTGGGTCTTCCTCCCCAGAGGGGAGCGCCTGCAGGTTCACCACCTGGTCCTGACAGAGAGTGGTGGGAACCTTGGGAACGTAACCTGGCCGGGGTCTCAGGATAACGTGAGAACTACCGGGCCCGAATTCTAGGCACCCATGGGACACGGAGAATGCCTGGAGGTCCCCTACCCTCTTGATAGAAGCGAGCACCAGTAAGAGTGCCGTCTTCATCGTCAGATGAGAAATACTGGCGTCTCTGAGGGGCTCTAAAGGGCTGTACAAAGGCCCTGTAGGACCACATTAAGATCCCAAGAGGGTGCGGAGCGCGGTCGAGGTGGATTCACCCTTCTCGCGCCCCTAAGGAACCTGGTGACCAGGTCATGTTGGCTTAAGGACTTACCCTCCACGAGATCGTGATGAGCGGCAATAGCGGCTACATACACTTTCAGTATTGGAGATTGATGTACGCCACGGCAGTCGTGCTGTCCGACCGGACCAGCACGTGTTTGTCCTGCATGAGGGGTTGGAACCTCCTCAGTGCCAAGAGGACAGCCAACAATTTTAGGCAGTTTATGTGCCACCGCAGCTGGGGACCCGTCCACTGCCCCGATACCGCGTGCCCGTTGCACACGGCACCCCACCCCTGCAGGGAGGCGTCTGTTGTAACCACGACACGCCTCGAAACCTGCCCGAGTGGAACCCCCGCTCGGAGAAAGGCCAGGTCTGACCAAGGCGTGAGGGTGCGAAGGCACTGAGGCATCACTGTAATGTGCCTAGTGCCGGTGTGCCACGCCCTCCATAGAACATGACTCTGAAGCCAGTGCTGAAGCGGTCGCATGTGCATCAACCCAAGAGGGATAACCCCTGTTGAGGACGCCATGTGCCCCAGGAGCCTCTGAAAAATGTTTCAGCTGGACCGCTGATGTCCGTCTGAAATGTGTCAGACAGTTCAGCACTGACTGTGTGCGCTCGCTGGTGAGACGTGCTGACATACGGACAGAGTCTAGTTCCATACTGAGATAAGAGGAGCTCTGAGCTGGGGAGAGCTTGCTCTTCTCTCGGTTGACCCGAAGGCCCACCAGTGATGACCTGGCCGGGGGGGTCGGGCCCGCTGTTACTCTCAATCCCCCTGGCTCATCCCATCAGGGCCACTCTGTCTCCTAGGCGGGTTCCCAACGGGGTAGAAGCCCTCACCCGCGGGGCTCTGCATCTCCGGTGGGCCGTTGCTTGGAGGGCCCCAGTACCAGAGGGGCCACCATGGGGAGGCGGGGCTGCTCGGGGGCAGGCTGCGCTCGGGACCTCAACGACCGATAGGTGGCCGGGTCACGGCGGAGCAGTCTGCTTCTTCACCACGGATATCCTCTACTGTGTCACCACACAGCCCCGCTTGCGAGATGAGCGCATCTAGAAGGCAAGCCTTCTGAGCGTCACTACGCAAGGTTGAGCCACATATGTCGCCCTTGGACCACTATCGTGGACGTCGTCTGACCCAGAGCACCCTCCATGACCTTCGTCGCACGAGGCGCGAGGCCGGTGGTGGTGCGCAGCCGGGTCGGTCTTCCCATCAACCAGATCTTAACGCTTTGACTTATGACCCGATGGGTCGCCATAGCATTATGAACCTAATGGACTGCCATAGCATGGAGGGCAGAGGCAGTTTAACTCACAGCATCGTAAGTCTTCGACACGAGTGTCAAAGAGCTTACATGCCCTGGAAGAGAGCCTTGGTCGACCCCTCCAAGTGGCAGCGTCTGCGGTGCACCGCGACTGCACATTCCACCTGGGGGACGTCGACATATCTCTTAGCTGCCCCACCATCCAGGGAAGTAACATCTCTTGAGCCCGTCAGATGGGAATTCGCCGCGAACGGCATATTCCACGTCTTTGTAAGCTCCTCATGCACCTCCAGGTCAGCCGTGAGCGGGCAAGCACGGCCGTCATCTCTGCGTCGCCTCATCTTGGGCTTGACCGCCCGGGGGCGGGAGCTTCAAGGGGTCTCCGCATCTGATGCCAGGAAGTAGCTGTCCGACTTTATGACAGAAAGTTCGTCCCCATCCCGTTGTCAAGTCTGCCCGCTATGGGACGGTACACCGCCGCCCATCGGGGTTGAGTCAGGTGAGCGTACCGGGGCACGGATGGTCCGCGAGCCTAAACTGGCAGAGAATCCATGGGAATACCCAATTACCCCGCCGCTCGCCGAAGCGGTCGACCTCACCCAAAGGCAGTCGACGCTCGGGAAGCAGACGGGGTTGCGGCTACATTCCGGAGAACGTAGCCAACCGTGACCGCAACACCTTAATTGACGAGCCCTGCCACTGCATGCTGGAACCCCAACATGCAATACAGGTGTCGTGCCCGTCGGACTCAGGGATGAGTCTGTCATACCCAAGAACACAGCTGAGAGACATGCCGCAGACAGCGCTGACTGTGAGGAAATTTGCTCTTTTAGAAATATCTGCGGCTCACTGCCGAGACACCCAGGGGAAGTCCGCTACCGAGAGGGAGAAATCCGCTACTTCGCGTCGTAAATCCAGCAGTCTGGAAGGAGAATTCTCGGAGAGAAGAATCGCTTGACATGTACCGTCTTGCTCCGAAGAACAAAGGATGAGTGAATGGCCACCACCACCTCCCTTTTATACCCCTATGCACGGGGCGGGCACTGGCGTGCGTTTACCATTCGCCAAAGCCCATTGGTGTTTTAAATTCCTCTCGGAGATGATAGGTTTTCAAGGTCAATCCCCAGTCTGTCTCTCAACACAACGTCGAGAGACCGACTGAAGGGGAACTATGAATACCACCATAAAAGTCTTAAAAAATATCTACTGTTAACACTGAATATTTCATCACTACCAAAATGTTTTACACAGAAAACATTTGATTTTAAAAATATCATTTGTAAATTTTAAAGTTAACATTAAGTAAAAAAAATGTTTTTGAAGTATAACGTCTTGGTTACGGATGTAACCTCAGTTCCCTGATGGAGGGAACGAAACGTTGTGTCGAGCCGAAACGATGTCTCGAAGAGGACCAGGGTTGCTGGGAAGCAGACGGTGCACGAGATCTCGGCGGCCAGAGGGCGGTCGAGTCGCGGCTGGGGAGGATATACTTGATATCCTCTGTCTGCTCCTTTACTGTCGAGAACTGCGGCTCGACCGTTTCACCAAACAGCCCCCCCTTGCGAGATGGGTGCGTCGAGAAAGCAGACTTTCTCGGCATTACTCATCTGTGCAAGGTTCAGCCAGAGGTGTCTCTCCTGGACCACAAGTGTGGACATCGCCCAACCCAGGGCCCGCGCGGTCACCTTGGTCACCCGTAGAGCGAGGTCGGTGACGGTGCGGAGTTCCTTCATAAGCGCTGGGTCGGTCTTACCCTCGTGGAGCTCTCTCAGCGCATTGGCCTGATGGAGCTGCAGGATGGCCATAGCGTGGAGAGAGGGGACAGCTTGGCCCGCTGCAGAGTAAGCTCTCGACACCTCAGATGCTGAAAAGCCTACGTGCTTTGGACAGGAGTCTAGGTCGAGCCCCTGGGGACATCAACGTATCCTCTAGCTGCCCCACCATCGAGGGAAGAAAGGGCGATGGAACTAGTTGACGTGTACGCACTGAAGGGGGGCGTTCCAGGTCGTACTAAGTTCCTCATGCACTTCCGGGGGAACACGGCACTGGGGGCGAGTGCGGCTTGGAGCCGCTCTCAAGCCCGAGGTACCGTGTATCCAGCCGCGTGCGTTTGGAGAGGCAGTGCGGTGCATTTCGACGTCCGCTTCTTCTTGAGCTCGACCCCCCGAGGGAGGGAGCTTCAAGGAATCGTCGGAGTCTGATGCCAGTAAGTCACCCTCCGATGCTGCAACAGACATCTCATCATCACGTACCGCGAGACAACGTGCGAACGGTCACAGCCAGTGGCTGACGGATTAGCGCTCACAGTAATCCTCATATCACCCTCGCTGCTCGCCGTAGCGGGCGGCAGGGCCGTAGTCCTGCCGTCATGGAACGGGAAGCAGACGAGGTGGTGGCTGAGTCCCGTGGGAACACAGCCACCTGTGACGCAACGTCTGAATCGTCAACCGGGGACTGAAAAGTCCCCCGGAAGTGCCGTGTTCCCCAATGAAGGACGTATCCACAACATCTGCCCCAGCCAGCGTACTGGACATCGTGTCCGTCCCCCTCCTCGATGAGTGTGTTGCACCCACGAGAACAGCAGGACATGCCACGCTGGAGAAATTTGCTCTTTTAGAGAAAAAACTCGAACACTTCTGGAACCGCCGAGACGCCCAGGGGAAGTCGCCGCAGGAAGGGACAGTCCGCTGCACCACATCATAGAACCGGCAGTCTTGTAGTTNAAATACGACAATTCATTTATGTTTAGATATCAATTATTTTGAGTCAATCCAACTCACTATAGGATAGGCCTAGGAAAAAAGCCGAACTCCTCAGAAGAGAAGCTTATAAAAGCATTATACTGTTTTGAAAATACAAAACAGAAAAATGAAATCAACATTTTGAGTCAATCCAACTCACTATAGGATAGGCCTAGGAAAAAAGCCGAACTCCTCAGAAGAGAAGCTTATAAAAGCATCATATTGATCACATACTGCTGATGTATATGAGTGGCTTGTTTATCACACAAATTATTTTTCAGTTATTTAATTCAAACTGCAGTGAAAATACAAAACAGAAAAATGAAATCAACATGTTTGAAATATATGTAAATATTACTCTACTTTATTTCATCTTATTAAAAGTTGCTGGCTTTGGACTACACGCAACACTCACAATTGTCATGATATACACAGACAGCTTATTATGTTTAGATGAGGAAATATTTTCCGCACTTCTTTTCCTATAATCAAATTTGAATTGACGTAGGTGTCAAATTCCTTAATCTTATAAAATTTAACAAAACAAAAATTATATTACAGTAATATACAATAGATATATTGGAAAGATTTAAGTTGCATTCTTTTGACATGGTATTTTTGTTGTTTTGACTGTCTAGTATTTGTTTTTATTCACGAGTTCACCTTTGCAAATAAAATATAAAGGAAATAATAGTATGCGTATTTGGCGTGCTGTCCAGGGCTCCGAGCTCTGTATTTTTGCCCGAACCCAGAGTACTCCCCCCTGTCTGGGTAGAGGGCTCCGAGCTCTGTATTTAATCACAAACAAATGGGTTACAGGTAGGAGCCTAATGAAAATGCTCATTTAAACGAAAAGTAGTCTGTTGGATTTAGAGGATTTTGCATCTGAACTTTTACTTTGCATTATGTAGGATTATTTTAACAGTAAATCACAAACAAATGGGTTACAGCTGGGTTACATGTAATTTACACATTTCTTTCTGTATGGCACATTCTTTCTTTTTGGGTAAAATGCACTCTTTTTTAAAATTAACATTGTACTTCAGTTGCTAATAAATTGTTGTGTACATCACAAAAGTTGCAAGGATTATGAGGGATGTCTGTTGTCTCGTTATAAAACTAGTAATCAATAGATGTTTGTGTGACTCAGGTGCTGTTGACAAATAGGTCAGTTGACAACATATTCCAGAATAAGAAAGATGTACTGTATAATGTCAGCAGATGCCTGTAAATAATGTTGCTGTCTAAAATGCAAATGAGACGAGTAATGGATAAACACGGATAACCAAATTTGAATTGACGTAGGTTTCAAATTCCTTAATCTTATAAAACGTAACAAAACAACAATTATATTCCAGTTATATACAATATATATATTGTAAAGATTTCTAAGATTTCTTTTGACATGGTATCTTTGTTGTTTTGACTGTCTAGTATTTTGTTTTTATTCACAAGTTCACCTTTGTGAATAAAATATTAAGGAAATAGTATGCGCATTTGGCGTGCTGTCCGGGTAGAGGGCTCCGAGCTCGGTATTTAGGCCCGAACCCAGGGCGCTCCCCCCGTATTTGGGCTGAGTTAAAAAATGGGCTGATGGCACGGAGTCGGGGTGGTGGAGGGATGCTGAAAACAGTCGAGAGAATAAAGGTAAGACAGCTGGTCTATAGTTATAGGGACTTCCTATTACGCTGATTGGACGGATGATGTAATGATGATGAAACTTAAATTGTAAGGAAATTTTATTTTCCAGTTAACAATCCAATACACTTGACGCAGATAAACCAATAAATTATTTAATATACAATGAAAATGACAAGAAAATGCAATAAAAGCACAATCCACACACTGCAACTCTATGAAACTGACCCAGAACTAAA